>NC_090142.1:452500-462500 GCF_017916325.1 Leishmania martiniquensis
CGCGACCTGCGCGTGTTCACGGAATACGTGGAGTGCGGCACGATCCGCTCCCTTGTCGACCGCTTTGGTGCCCTGACGATGCTGGCGATTCAGCAGTACATGCACCAGATACTGAGCGGCCTGCAGCACCTGCACAGCCTGTCTATCGCGCACCGCGACATCAAGGGTGAGAACATACTGGTGACCAAGAACGGCCGCGTCAAGCTCTCCGACTTTGGCAGCAGTACCGGCGCGCCGTGCGGTGCGGGTGCGGCTGTGCTCCCCCTGGAGGGGAGCAGTGGCGGCAACGCGGACAGTGCGGCAGACGGCGGCCTCCCGGTGGGCTCGCCGCAGTACATGGCGCCGGAGGTGATCCTAGGCACGGTGCAGTCGGCTGCCGCGGCCGACATCTGGTCGCTGGGCTGCGTCGGGATCGAGATGATGGATCGGCCCATCTGGAGGGAGAACGCGAACACGAACCCGTTTGTTTTTCTTTACCGCATCGGCCGCAGCGGGACGCCCCCGCACGGGCTGCCGACGGACAACGAGCTCGCCGCGCTCAAGGCGGACGGCAGGGTGACGGAGTACGAGGGCTTCTGTGTGTACCAGGACTTTCTCAAGAGCTGCTTGCGCGTTGACCCGGCGCAGCGCCCGTCGGCGTCGGAGCTGCTCAAGCACCCCTTCATGACTTACCCCTACTCAAAGCATCTCCGCTGGATGCCGCTGACGTCAGCTGCCAAGCCCTCGTGAGTGGCGAAGGTGCGCCCCGTCGCACCGAGCTGTAGTGTGCATGTGCTGCTGATGCTTGCTTGCTTTCTGCGTTGCTTTCTTTGCGTGCGTGCGTGTGTGTGTGTGCTGCTCTTCGCCGTCCCGTTCTGTCTCGCCTTCGCTCTCCGCCGCTGAGCCCGCGTCCGACGCGCATTTGTCGGCTCGACAGTCGGTGCTGGTTTAGGTGATTGCTTCCTCTCTCTCTCCCTCGTTTGGCACTGCGGCGCTATGCTCGAGTGCTTCTGTGGTCTGCTGTGTTGTTGTTGCGTGCCCGCATGCTGCAAGCGCCGTCCTCCGCTTTACTCCTGCTACGAGAGCTGCGGGAGCGTGGATGGATGGGGGTTGGGGGGAGGGCGCGACAAGAGCGGCGCTGCTGCTCGAGGGGACGGCACAAATAGCGCCAGAGGCGCCACAGCACCGCGGTACGCCACCGCAGCGTCTGCAGCCGCTGCCCTTGCCAGCCCTGCCATTGCTCTCCCCCTCCCATGCGTCCTTCCCCTCCCCACCCGTTGGCTGCCCCTTTCGTGTGCTCCCCGTCATCTCTCCCCCCTCCGCCCGCTGTCTTGCCTACATCCGTCGCGCGCTGTTGCCTACGCCATCTGCCCACACAAAAGTGACGCCGCGTAGGCCTCTCCCGCAACGCAAAGACATAAAAGCTGAATGAAAAGCGTAAAATGCAAAGGCTAAGAGGTTCCTCCCACAGACACATACACACGCACATACCGCAGAGCCAGCGGGAAGCGCTTCCTCTGCAACACACCGATCTATCGACGTGGAGTGACGACTGCTCAGCGCCACAGCAGACCGCCTCTCCCTGACAGCCGCCACTGTCTCTCTCTCTTGCGCAGCCCCCCTTCCTCCCCCTCCTCTCCACGCACGCACATCCGCACGCGCACAAGCCCACGCCAACGCGCACGGGGCCCGAGGCCGCACGGCTGGGCGGCTGCGCACACGCGGACGCGAACTGACGCGGCGTCTGCGCGTGATTCTCTTCTGTTTGCCGCAGCAGTGATAGGTGATCAATATGCGCGCACACGAGCACCTTGCGGAGGCGGCGCAGCCGTCGCTCAGTGACAGGGACGCAAACGTGGGCGATCCCCTGTGCTGCCCTTCGGACGCTGCCCCGCTGCCGGTATACGCAGCGGATGTGTTCCACGATGATGGCAGTGGCGGCGGCGGAGAGAGCGGCGCCGGGCACGCTGCCTGGTGTGATGCGGCAGACAGGCGCGCTGCGGCGGCCACTCTCACGGACCGTGTGGGTGCGTTGCGGCAACTTAGCGACCGGCTGTGCTGTTTGCCTACTTGCCGCAAGCTTTTCCGCTGCACTGGCTTGGCCGCCCAGAAGGGCCGGTGCGCGAGCGCGCCCGACCAGGAGGGTGATAGTCGTGGTGCGTTCAAGGCGCCGCAGCGCCTTCGTCGGCCCCGCGCAGTGTCGGTTGTGCAGTGCCTCCGCATTCTTGCGTGCGCGACCTCTGTGCTGAGTGTGGTGTTGCTTCTTACGCTGCAGGGTGGGGGGCCGGTTTCCGTGGATGAGCAGCGCACGGCGCAGGCGAGGCATCTTGGGGGCCGCTGTTGGACTGCGATTGCGCCAGCGGGGCCCTCGTCGCGGACGTTGGGTTGCTCAACACGGTGCTGGCTGAGGATGATGACGGGAGTGACGGCCGCTCTGCTGCGTCGGGCGTGCACCGGCTGCGCGAGCGGGCATCCGGCACCTCGACGCTGCGCACCCGCGTGGGATGCGTAGCGCGTAATCCGCTCTCGCACACGTTTCTGCACCGGGAGGCAGTGCCGTGGATGGCCATCACTGCTGCTGCCCATCGCACAAGGGAGGAGTGGTCTGCGGACCCGCGAGGCCGGGAATCCCTTTTGCCCTTCCCCGTGCCGTCTTCCGCGGCGGAGCGAGAGCGTCTTCGGGAGGAGCTGCTGGCGGACCCCACGCGCCTGGGCCCCTTGACGCCACCGAGGAGATCAGTATCGCCGTCAGTGGTTGGTGGGATGGGTTCCGGAGCTATCTGTGCGGTGATACACCGAATGTGACGCTCACTGAGGAGTACTACCTGGACCCGGTGCGTGCGCTGCTGCTGGACCGCATGGGGCCGACCCGGGAGATGCGGCACCATGCGCCGTTGGCGTGTGACGGGTGCGCTTTCCACTGCGTGCATCCACGCCTCGTGCGACGCAGCCGTGCGGGGCGGCGTGGCGCCGCGGGTGATGCCCGCGCGGCGAGCGGCGGCGAGGACGCGCCCATTTCATGGTCTGTTGCGCTCGATGATGTGGATGCTGGCATGGTCCATGTCCCCTCCGCCAGCGACGAGGCCGTGACGGTGACGCGCAAGGACTTGTTCACGTGCAAGGTGCTGAACCGCAAGGATGAGGGTATTGTGGACAAGCTGACTGGACGCAACAGGCAGGATGCCACGAACCGCGCGCTGCTGCTGTCCTCGGATGTGTGGCTCAGCCACTTCGACGGCGGACTGCCGCTGTTCTTTGCGAATGACACGCGCACCTCACGGCAGGGTGTGGGCGACGGCGGTGACATGCCCCTCAAGCGCCTCATGCCGCTGCACACAAGTTTCATACACGGCGAGTCGTCGCAGACTGTATCCTATTATGCGCTGCGGGCGCTGTACTGGCTGCAGTACGATTCTGTGTACCTGCAGAACGCGGTGCGGCGACCGGATCAGCTGCGCTCGATGCCGACAGCATCGGGTGAACGGGCCTCGCCGCGCACCGACTTCCGGACGTGGACTATGACGAGTGATTACTTGCGCGACTTCCAGCTGGTGGTGTACTTCAATGTGCTGCGCCGCCGGCTGCTTGGTGGTGAGGGGGAGAACGCGTCGACCCTGCTGACGGCCGGCGACGCGCCAGCGGTGCAGCCGTGGGCGCCGGTGGCGGCAGGGGGCAAGGAGCCTGCGACACGTGCGATGGCGACCGGAGAGGTGGCACGGCTCGGCTTTGAGCTGCTGCACGGCACGGACCCGATGCTGCTGCCGATGTACGGTGAGGGAACGTCCTCGCCGGCGCGGCCGGCTGCGTGGCGCCCGCAGACGTCGGCGGAGTGGTCTGGGCGTGGGACCGTAGGCGGGGACGCGCTGTCGCCCCCGCCGAGCACTCCTAGTCGCATTCGCGCTATTGCAGTGGTGATCAGCAGCTGCCACCACAACCGCATGGAGTGGCTGTCTGAGCTGTCTCGCTACTACCCGGTGCACAACTACGGCAGATGCGTGATTCCGCGGCCGACGCCGCTGCCGGGGGACGCGGTGCCGACACCGGGGATTCCGCAGCGTGCCAACCTGCGTTTCCCACCCGAGTGCCTGCATGGGTCCTTGCTGAAGCGGCACAGGAGTGCGCTGGCGTCGATGCGGACAGCGAACGCGAGCCTCGGGCGCGACAGGAGGGTTGCGCGCCGGGCGGTGCACTCGATGAGGGATCACAGTGTGCGCTGTGTGTTTCGCAAGTACCGGTACGCGCTGCCCTTCGAGAACAGCATCGAGGACGACTACGTGACGGAGAAGGTGTACAACGCGCTACTGTCCGGCGCGCTGCCGCTGTACATCGGCGCGATGAACATCGCGGACTACGTGCCTGGTGCCTCGCGGAGGGCTAGTGGCGGCGCTGCGGGAGGGCACGGCCTCTCTGTGATCCCGGTGCTGCAGATGTTTCCTGTGCTGAACGAGACGGCGTGGCGCCGGGAGGCGAACCGCGTGTTGGCGCTGCAGGAAAGGGACGAGGTGATGCTGCGGCAGGTGAAGCGCACTCACGCTGCGGTACTGCGGGCGCAGGCGTCGGCGATGGCGCAGGCTGCGGAGCGGGACGGCGCTGCCGCGGCGAAGTACGTGAGAGCGATGGCTGCTGCGTCGACGGTGGCGTCTGCGCTGGAGGCGGCGGAGCGGGCATCGCGCCACGTCTCCCAGCACCACTACCTGCTATACACCGATGCGGTGCACTCGGCGGAGACGGCTGCACTGAAGGAACTGTATGGCGAGGGCGCTGAGGCAAGCGGGCTGTGGACCCGCGGCGTGCTGAGGAGCCCCGTCCCGTCTGCGGTGAGCGACTTTGCGACTGCAGATGGCGCTTGGCCGCCACCGTGGTCTGCGCAGGTGCTTCTGACGGAGGCCCAGGCCGCGGTGGCGGGTGCCACCGGCGGAGCTGGTCATGTGGCCGACCGTGACAGCGCCGGCGCGGTGGTGCCTGCGTCGACCGACGCGTCCGCGTACTTGCTGGGCTACGGCCAGTGCGACTATCTGCAGCGTGTGCACAGGGATGCGCGCGAGGCTGTCATTGGTGCTGCTGCGCCGCAGTGCCACCGTGCGCAGAGGCGTGCGAGCCTAAGATTGAACCGTGACTGGTCGCTGACGCCGAACACGGCCCTGGGCTTTATGGAGGAGGCGGCTGCGAGGCGAGCGGGCAACGGGACAGATGCGAAGTCGACACGGCGTGCGGTGCAGGTGTTTCCTGAGCTGCGCGGCGGTAATGCGACGGTGGTGCGCGAGTCTGGCTGGACGCCATGCCGCGCGCAAGGAGATATGTACTCGCGGTACTTCAACCGTGTTGATGTGCCTCCCGCGCCTGCGTACGAGCGGGAGATCGCTGCAACTGCGGCGCCGGGCGCCGGTGAGGCTCCGCCGCCGATGAATGGGTTTGCGCAGCTGGCTGCGTACCTGCGTGCCCTCGACGAGGACCCGGCGCTGATCGACGAGACGGGGTACTTCGACTGGTGGCGTGCGGAGCGGATGGAGGACCTCGGTGAGGCCTTCTTAGGCGCACTGTACCGGGAGCACCCGGTGTGCTCCATCTGCGCCGCTGCGCTCGAGAAGAAAGAGGCACGTGCGCGAGACGCTGCTGCCGGGCGGACGCGCAGCAGGGGCGCCGCTTGACACGGGTAGGTGCGCAGTGCCTCCCACCAGCACGGCCGCTGAGCTCTTCGCTGGGATAGCCACGGCACCGAGCTACTCCCTCTCGCCTTGCTGCACCTGATCGCCTCTCCTTCTTCCCTCCGCCCCGCTCTCCCACTGGCTGCCGAGGGGGCTCTTCGCGGCCAGCGCCACCTGGAGCTCCCTTGCTTTTCCTTCTGCAGACGCGCGCTGGTGCACATGCGCGTGCCAACGTCTTGCCCGAGCGCGGAGGCGGCGGCACGATTGGGGGGGTGCTGCGGCAGGGCGGTGTGAGAGGCAGTCGCACTGTTTTGCCTTAGGGTGCGCAGCTGTGCCTCTGATGAGGGCGCCTGCCTCACCCCGGCATCACAGGGCGTCCAGTGCCGACTCTGCGGGGAGGCCGAGCGCGTGCAGCCTGCCGGCGGGTGCGGCTGCGGGCTGTTAGTGCGGCGGTGTGCCGCAGAGGGGTGCGGTGCTCCTGGGCGCCGCCGCGGCCCTTAGGCGTGCGCTGTGTGCGGCGGAACGTCCGCGGGCTGAGCGGCGCCGACCGGTGCTCGCTGGCCCGGCTCCGCGGCGAAACGGCGGCAGGCCTGTACAATGCGGCGGGGGGATAGTGTCCCCCCTTTCACCGGCCCGTGAAGTGCCTTGCGTCGCTGGGCATTCTGCATTGCGGTGCAAGTAGGGAGCAGGGGCGTGGCGGTGGCGTGTTCGTGCACATGTGAAGGCACGCACGTGTGGATGTGTATGTCCCCCTCCTTCCCTCGAGAAGAGTGCCGCGCTGGAGCGGGCGGCAGGTGGCCAGCGGCCCCGATGAGCGTTGCGCTGGCTACCTCAGCACGGCTGCCCTGAACCCCTATCGTGCCTCGGCTGTCGGGGAGGTGGGGGACGGCAGCAGCGCCGCTTCTGGCCGGGGCTTCCGCCGGACGCAGAGCTATTCTAGTGTGCAGACCTCGCGCTCCTCCGTGGTGCGGCGTCGCAAGCTGGACGAGGTGACGATGGAGGACCTCGAGCACATCCAGCTCGGCAACCTCCTCGGCCGCGGTACGTTTGGCTCTGTCTACCTGGGACTCGTGCAGACCCAACGCGGCTCGCTGATGGTGGCCGTGAAGGTGATGAGGGTGGGCGAGTCGGTGGCGCCGTCGGAGATGGAGAGTCTTCAGCGCGAGCTGGACGTGCTGTGCGCTGCCCGGCACAAGAACATCATTCGCTTCCTCGGCAGCTCGCTGAACACGACGACGCGCGACCTGCGCGTGTTCACGGAATACGTGGAGTGCGGCACGATCCGCTCCCTTGTCGACCGCTTTGGTGCCCTGACGATGCTGGCGATTCAGCAGTACATGCACCAGATACTGAGCGGCCTGCAGCACCTGCACAGCCTGTCTATCGCGCACCGCGACATCAAGGGTGAGAACATACTGGTGACCAAGAACGGCCGCGTCAAGCTCTCCGACTTTGGCAGCAGTACCGGCGCGCCGTGCGGTGCGGGTGCGGCTGTGCTCCCCCTGGAGGGGAGCAGTGGCGGCAACGCGGACAGTGCGGCAGACGGCGGCCTCCCGGTGGGCTCGCCGCAGTACATGGCGCCGGAGGTGATCCTAGGCACGGTGCAGTCGGCTGCCGCGGCCGACATCTGGTCGCTGGGCTGCGTCGGGATCGAGATGATGGATCGGCCCATCTGGAGGGAGAACGCGAACACGAACCCGTTTGTTTTTCTTTACCGCATCGGCCGCAGCGGGACGCCCCCGCACGGGCTGCCGACGGACAACGAGCTCGCCGCGCTCAAGGCGGACGGCAGGGTGACGGAGTACGAGGGCTTCTGTGTGTACCAGGACTTTCTCAAGAGCTGCTTGCGCGTTGACCCGGCGCAGCGCCCGTCGGCGTCGGAGCTGCTCAAGCACCCCTTCATGACTTACCCCTACTCAAAGCATCTCCGCTGGATGCCGCTGACGTCAGCTGCCAAGCCCTCGTGAGTGGCGAAGGTGCGCCCCGTCGCACCGAGCTGTAGTGTGCATGTGCTGCTGATGCTTGCTTGCTTTCTGCGTTGCTTTCTTTGCGTGCGTGCGTGTGTGTGTGTGCTGCTCTTCGCCGTCCCGTTCTGTCTCGCCTTCGCTCTCCGCCGCTGAGCCCGCGTCCGACGCGCATTTGTCGGCTCGACAGTCGGTGCTGGTTTAGGTGATTGCTTCCTCTCTCTCTCCCTCGTTTGGCACTGCGGCGCTATGCTCGAGTGCTTCTGTGGTCTGCTGTGTTGTTGTTGCGTGCCCGCATGCTGCAAGCGCCGTCCTCCGCTTTACTCCTGCTACGAGAGCTGCGGGAGCGTGGATGGATGGGGGTTGGGGGGAGGGCGCGACAAGAGCGGCGCTGCTGCTCGAGGGGACGGCACAAATAGCGCCAGAGGCGCCACAGCACCGCGGTACGCCACCGCAGCGTCTGCAGCCGCTGCCCTTGCCAGCCCTGCCATTGCTCTCCCCTCCCATGCGTCCTTCCCCTCCCCACCCGTTGGCTGCCCCTTTCGTGTGCTCCCCGTCATCTCTCCCCCCTCCGCCCGCTGTCTTGCCTACATCCGTCGCGCGCTGTTGCCTACGCCATCTGCCCACACAAAAGTGACGCCGCGTAGGCCTCTCCCGCAACGCAAAGACATAAAAGCTGAATGAAAAGCGTAAAATGCAAAGGCTAAGAGGTTCCTCCCACAGACACATACACACGCACATACCGCAGAGCCAGCGGGAAGCGCTTCCTCTGCAACACACCGATCTATCGACGTGGAGTGACGACTGCTCAGCGCCACAGCAGACCGCCTCTCCCCTGACAGCCGCCACTGTCTCTCTCTCTTGCGCAGCCCCCCTTCCTCCCCCTCCTCTCCACGCACGCACATCCGCACGCGCACAAGCCCACGCCAACGCGCACGGGGCCCGAGGCCGCACGGCTGGGCGGCTGCGCACACGCGGACGCGAACTGACGCGGCGTCTGCGCGTGATTCTCTTCTGTTTGCCGCAGCAGTGATAGGTGATCAATATGCGCGCACACGAGCACCTTGCGGAGGCGGCGCAGCCGTCGCTCAGTGACAGGGACGCAAACGTGGGCGATCCCCTGTGCTGCCCTTCGGACGCTGCCCCGCTGCCGGTATACGCAGCGGATGTGTTCCACGATGATGGCAGTGGCGGCGGCGGAGAGAGCGGCGCCGGGCACGCTGCCTGGTGTGATGCGGCAGACAGGCGCGCTGCGGCGGCCACTCTCACGGACCGTGTGGGTGCGTTGCGGCAACTTAGCGACCGGCTGTGCTGTTTGCCTACTTGCCGCAAGCTTTTCCGCTGCACTGGCTTGGCCGCCCAGAAGGGCCGGTGCGCGAGCGCGCCCGACCAGGAGGGTGATAGTCGTGGTGCGTTCAAGGCGCCGCAGCGCCTTCGTCGGCCCCGCGCAGTGTCGGTTGTGCAGTGCCTCCGCATTCTTGCGTGCGCGACCTCTGTGCTGAGTGTGGTGTTGCTTCTTACGCTGCAGGGTGGGGGGCCGGTTTCCGTGGATGAGCAGCGCACGGCGCAGGCGAGGCATCTTGGGGGGCCGCTGTTGGACTGCGATTGCGCCAGCGGGGCCCTCGTCGCGGACGTTGGGTTGCTCAACACGGTGCTGGCTGAGGATGATGACGGGAGTGACGGCCGCTCTGCTGCGTCGGGCGTGCACCGGCTGCGCGAGCGGGCATCCGGCACCTCGACGCTGCGCACCCGCGTGGGATGCGTAGCGCGTAATCCGCTCTCGCACACGTTTCTGCACCGGGAGGCAGTGCCGTGGATGGCCATCACTGCTGCTGCCCATCGCACAAGGGAGGAGTGGTCTGCGGACCCGCGAGGCCGGGAATCCCTTTTGCCCTTCCCCGTGCCGTCTTCCGCGGCGGAGCGAGAGCGTCTTCGGGAGGAGCTGCTGGCGGACCCCACGCGCCTGGGCCCCCTTGACGCCACCGAGGAGATCAGTATCGCCGTCAGTGGTTGGTGGGATGGGTTCCGGAGCTATCTGTGCGGTGATACACCGAATGTGACGCTCACTGAGGAGTACTACCTGGACCCGGTGCGTGCGCTGCTGCTGGACCGCATGGGGCCGACCCGGGAGATGCGGCACCATGCGCCGTTGGCGTGTGACGGGTGCGCTTTCCACTGCGTGCATCCACGCCTCGTGCGACGCAGCCGTGCGGGGCGGCGTGGCGCCGCGGGTGATGCCCGCGCGGCGAGCGGCGGCGAGGACGCGCCCATTTCATGGTCTGTTGCGCTCGATGATGTGGATGCTGGCATGGTCCATGTCCCCTCCGCCAGCGACGAGGCCGTGACGGTGACGCGCAAGGACTTGTTCACGTGCAAGGTGCTGAACCGCAAGGATGAGGGTATTGTGGACAA
>NC_090142.1:465000-587500 GCF_017916325.1 Leishmania martiniquensis
TGCGCAGTGCCTCCCACCAGCACGGCCGCTGAGCTCTTCGCTGGGATAGCCACGGCACCGAGCTACTCCCTCTCGCCTTGCTGCACCTGATCGCCTCTCCTTCTTCCCTCCGCCCCGCTCTCCCACTGGCTGCCGAGGGGGCTCTTCGCGGCCAGCGCCACCTGGAGCTCCCTTGCTTTTCCTTCTGCAGACGCGCGCTGGTGCACATGCGCGTGCCAACGTCTTGCCCGAGCGCGGAGGCGGCGGCACGATTGGGGGGGTGCTGCGGCAGGGCGGTGTGAGAGGCAGTCGCACTGTTTTGCCTTAGGGTGCGCAGCTGTGCCTCTGATGAGGGCGCCTGCCTCACCCCGGCATCACAGGGCGTCCAGTGCCGACTCTGCGGGGAGGCCGAGCGCGTGCAGCCTGCCGGCGGGTGCGGCTGCGGGCTGTTAGTGCGGCGGTGTGCCGCAGAGGGGTGCGGTGCTCCTGGGCGCCGCCGCGGCCCTTAGGCGTGCGCTGTGTGCGGCGGAACGTCCGCGGGCTGAGCGGCGCCGACCGGTGCTCGCTGGCCCGGCTCCGCGGCGAAACGGCGGCAGGCCTGTACAATGCGGCGGGGGGATAGTGTCCCCCCTTTCACCGGCCCGTGAAGTGCCTTGCGTCGCTGGGCATTCTGCATTGCGGTGCAAGTAGGGAGCAGGGGCGTGGCGGTGGCGTGTTCGTGCACATGTGAAGGCACGCACGTGTGGATGTGTATGTCCCCCTCCTTCCCTCGAGAAGAGTGCCGCGCTGGAGCGGGCGGCAGGTGGCCAGGAGCGCGCTCGCGCTGTGAGGCAGCGCCGGCGTTGTGCGTGGGATCGGCAGGAGACATCGAGACGCCGAAAGCGCGCGTGCGCGGCGTTGCCCACATGTGATCGGGTGTGCTGACAGGGCGCAGACACCGGCCGCACAACGCGATCCTGCGAGCGGCCCCACCGAGTCGTGCGGTCTGGGACGTGGCGAGTCCGCACCCCATGCTATGGAGTTGCTGCGGCTCGAGGCGACGCCGCGGGGGGGGCCTGAGGGCGGATGGTGGTATGCAGGGAGGGCGCGTGGCCTGTGAGGGCCCTCTCCTGACGCATGCCGACCTTGCCCTTGAGCTAGTGATGCGAGCAGCCAGAGGAGCGTTGCTACCCGCACGGCAGACGCGGCCGCCGCTGGGGCACTGGAGCAGAACCCTGGGTGCGTCTCGCGTGGGTGCGGGCGTGGATTCCGCCCGGCCCTGCCCGACGCTAATTGCGCAGCATGCGCCCGGAGGAAGCGGAGCGGCTCGGCGCGCGCCGCGATCCGGCGGGAGGAGGTGTGTGTGTGGGTGCAGCCCCTCCCCCTGTCCCGTGACGACGCGGACTGCGCCTGCGGTGCTGCGGCGGTAGGTGGGGTGTGGCGGTGCGCGTATGCGTTGTGGTCGACGTGCTCGTGGGAGGAGTGGCATGTGTGTGTGTGTGTGTATGTGTGGCGGAGGGGTGGCGCGCTTAAAGGCATTAACGGCCCGCCGAGCAGGCGAAACGTGGGCGAACGTGGTCGGCCCCGCCTACTCGTTTCTGTTGAAGTATTCATTTTTTTCGTCAGCTCTGTTAGAGTGTTCGGTGTACTTACGTGTGCCAATGTCCGAGGCGGAGACACAGATGAGGCGAAGGGGGGGCAGAGCGAGGCCCTGCCTAGTTGCGCCAGTCGTGACGGTCTTGCCCTTTCTCTTTTTCTCCTCTGTGCCGCGGTTGGCTTCCCTTCGATCTCCCTTCAGGTGCAGAGGACGCGTGTGCCTCGGTGCTCTGGGCGAGGGAACGGCAGTCCCTTGACCTATTCGGAGACACGTTGAGGGCGTCTCGGACGTTCATGTTTATATACACATATATACATGTATATATATTCCGTTACCTCTCTGCCTTGCGTAATTGTTTGCGTGCCGCACGTTTTTTTGTGATAGTGATGTCTCGACGAGACATTCGCTTCTTCGGTAGAGGAGGTGATGCCGGTCGTCGTCGTCGCTGTCGAGAGAGGGCGAGGGGTGAGGGCGTGCCGGTGGGTGCGTGGAACGCGCAGTACATCATCCATGGAGCCTGTCGCCGCCTGGTATGGTTGCATGTTTTCTTTGGCCATTGCTTCCCTGTGTTGCCAAGCCACTGCTCAGGGTGCCTGCGTAGCCGATACGCTGACCGGCAGCGGCAAGGGGTGCTGCTGGCGAAACTTCCGACGTTTTTTTATTATTGTTATTCGTTCTAAGTCAACTCCTCATCACTTCCCCTTCCCCTCCTTTTTTCCTGTTTCACCGAGCGAGTTCTAAGCCTTCCCTATACCCCTTTGGCATGCAACTAGTTGCATGCGGCCATTCCCTGCACGTGTCCTCTTCCTCCCCCTTCCACGCCCACCCGTTCTCGCGCCATCAGTGGGCGCGTATCGAGGCGAGAGAGGAGTGCACGGCTTTTGTTTGGCACTCTGCTTCCAACACATGACCCACGCGCCCCCTTTGCAGCTTCGATGTTGGTGCCCGTCTCTCTGAGCGCCCTCCGGCGACTGCCAAGGTACGTGTTGGCGTTGTGTTGGGTGTACGATGAAGTGTGCCCGTTGGTCGCCTTCCCCTCTGTCTGCAGCGGCGAAGGTACTCCTCCATGCGTTTCTTCATCCCTCCTCCTCCTCTGCGCTTTCTTTCTCTCTCTCGTCATCCTCCTTCCTCTGCCCCTTTCTCCATTTTGCGGTGTGTGCGCGCGCATCTGCGGATGTAACGAACGAAACTAGAGCATTTCAGTTGTCCCGTGCTCACGCGCGCGTGCTTCATCACCCGACTCTTGCGTCGCCCCCATCGTACTCACTGCTACCGTCACTTGAGCAGCACACTCCTTTGACCGCAGCATCGACACACATTCGTCTCACACTCTTCCCTTCTTGTGAGGTACTTCGGTTGAATCACGTGCGCCGACGTGCTCCAAGCCAGCCCACTTTCTTCATCAGGCATACAGGCTTGTCGAACCGCGAAGCTGCCCCCTCCCCCCTCCCCATATCGCTGCAACACTTTTCCTCCACGATTCCTATTAGCCCAGAAAACACCATCACTGCTCTCACCTCCGTACTCACCAACGCGCGTTGAAGAACAGCACACCACCGTAGGGCCCAATCCTCAGCCGTTCTCACCCCCCTTCCTCTTCCTCCCCCCTTCAGACGCCTTACTGCACATACACCTTGTGCTCGGTGCTTAGATCGTCGTGCTACCGCCCTCGGCGACCGCCTTCCTGCTGTTTAGCACCCTTTCTCTCCTGCCTAATCAGCGCGTTCACGGAAGGAAACTAGAACGCACCCGCGCACCGTCGCACGTGCGCGACCTCCCCCCCTCCCCCCGGTCACCCGTTCCACTTCCTGAACGGCGATTGGGCCCATGAGTGCGTGAAGTCGTGCATATCAAAACCGCCCCCCTCACCAGCGCCTCCTCCCCCCCCCACACACCCCTCTCCCCTTTCACTATTTCGCTTCTTCGCCCATTTTTTTTCGTTGTTGGTCTTATTGGCTGCTGACTGAATTACATCACCTTTACTGCCCTCTTTCCTCTTCTCCCCCCTCTCTCTCCCTTTTGTTTCTTAGCGAAGCCATATCGTTCTCGCGCGTGTTTTTTTTTTTGCGTGTGCCTGCGTGTGTGCATGTGTGAAGAGGAAGACGAGGAAGCGAGGCACCCTTTTATACGCTCGCATACGCTTGAACACTGAGAAACTGACGCCGCTATTCGACGGTAGGATCATCGACAGGTGACAGAGCGAGTACAGGTTCGCGGCAGAAGTGCAGATACACACTGACACACACACACACAGCATATTGGACGTCGCGTGAATTTCCCTGAGGGTGTGGTACCCGTGTACCGCCTGCCTCTTCGCGACGTGCAGGCCTGTCTGCGGCTGTGTGAGTGACGTGAGGCTCTCTTCTCTCGCCCTTCACCCCTCGACAGCTGCTGTGACTCTTTTTTCCGTGACATCCTCTTTGCCCCCCTCTCTCTGCTTGTGCGCTGCCCACTCCCCCTCCCGTTCCGCCCGCCCCCCTTTTCTGTCCTCTCCTTCTCTTCCTCTCCTTGAGTGGGGTGCCGTTTGCTCAGCCCGTTTTTCGTTTAGTCTGCCGAGGCTCAGCTTCGCTGCAAGGTGTCTCTGGCAGTGTTCCTCGACCGTTTTTTGTAAAATTTGTTTCCGCTCGTACGTTCGGTCTCTCTTCGTCGCTGAATGGGTAGGAAGAGACGTGGAAACGTTCACGTGCCGCCACACCTCCTTACCTCCCCTGCCGTGAGGCCTCTCCGCTCAGTCCCTCTGACGCTCACTCTGCGGTGAAGAGTGGGAGGGGTCGGCTGTACGCTATCAGCGAAGTTGGTTGTGACAGCGTACTCTTGATTTGAGAGGGAGGGGGCGCTGCTTGCGCGTCTCTCTTTCTCTTTCTCGGTGCCGCTCACCCCACGTTCCGTTTCTTCTTTTTTTTTTAACCAATCGCCCCCTAATTTCTGTTCGTTGCAGGTGCTTTATCTTGGTGGGCTCACCCACACGCGAGGACGCTACGCCGCTTACTCCTGCGTCACTTCTCTCTATCTCTCCTGCTTCTGGTCGCGTCGTCGTCGTCGTCCACCTTCCCCTTCCCCTTCCCCTTCCCCCCCGCGCCCTCCTCGGGTCCCCACCACTTTGCCAATACGGCCTTCCCGCGTCTACCTCTGCCTCCTCCCCGCCTCTGTCCCCTTGCAGCGGTGCGGCGGGGAAGCCGACCTATCTCACACGTGCTGAACCACTTGGTCAGGTAAACGCTGCTATCAGGCGCTTACTGCAGGAGATTCAGCTAGCCGCGCTGACGAACAGGACGCGGGAGTAGCGACGGTAGCGGTGACGGGACTGACCACTGCACACATCGGCGGCAGGCGGCATAGCTGCACGACGGTAGCAGCTGAAAGGCAGAAGCGAGTAGGGTGACGGCGCACACGCCCCTGAGGACTATATCTGGGCGAGCACAAGTCCCGGCTTCTCCCAGCAGGTCTCCTTACGGTTGGGCATGAACTTAATCCGTGATGGGCGTCTGCAAGCGCCACAGCTGAGGACGCGAAGTCCCACCAGCGCTGCGCCGAGTGATTACGAAGGATTCTACCCCTCTCGCATTTCTGTGCGTGCCAGCCCAGCACCGTTGCTGCTAGAGCCGTCACTACGGCGCCGTCAGCAGACCTCTCGCCCGGCGAGCGTGGATGTGGCAGCGATGAGGAAGGCAGACGTCAGCGCTCTTGTGCTGAGGACGGGCACCAGTGACAGCAGCGGTCAGAGCCTCCCTCCCGCGCTACACCGCCTTGAGCGTAGGCGGAGCTACCTGCAGACGACCGAGTCCTCCGTGAGCCAAGCAAGCGTAGCCTCCGATGCCAGCATACCTGCCTCCGTCCTGCGTCTGCGGACACGCGACAACGGACGAGGCGATGCTATGGGCGACGGTGACGACAGCGCGAGCGCTGCGGTGTCCCGGTGGCCCTTGGTGTCGCGCGGCGTGAGACGACGGGAATGGAAGAGCGCATCTCTTCTCGACAACGGTGGCCGGCGTAAGGCGTCCCATCAGCGGGCCGTGAGGGAGACGGGCATGAAGGCGCGGCCGCAGTCCCGCACGCTCGCGAAACGCGAAAGCGTCCCGGTCGGCCCATTCGACTGGGCTACGCCCTTGGGGCTCGCCAAGGACGCCGGCGCAGCCAATGACGCGAATCGTCGCAGCGATGGCTTGACTTCATCAAAAGGAGCTGCGAGCAGCAACGGCGTGGTGCGCGGTGGTGCGCGAGTGCTCGCATCTCGGAATACTTCGCTAGGCTTCGGGAGCAACGGGCACCCCACTTGGCTGCGCTCGGACGGTACCGCGGCTGCTTCAGAGGGGCTGTCACCGTTGCTGAACAGTGCTGCGGCCTTGGATGACAACATTAGCGAATTCAGTAAGTTTACTGTGTCCGTCTCGCTCAGCCCTATGACCACTGGAGGTCGCTCCTATGGTAAGCCCTTGCAAGTGCAGCCGCAGTGGCCGAGCATCAGCGAGTGGCCTGGAAGCAACACGAACGCCGATCCAGGCGGCCTCCTTGAGTATGGGGCTTCCATCGACTTTAGAGAGGAGTCGTGCACGCTGGGGGAGCTCGAATCGCAAGCAACGCAGCCCATGAACCTCGGCGAACTCGGCTCCGCATGCAGCCCCGGTCTCTCGCACAACGCCGGGGCGCCGGATGAAGGTAGGCTACCGCCGTGGACGCCGCGCAGTGAGGAATCGCCGCGGGCGGAGCACCAACGGCATGGCAACGGGAGCCTCGACCCCGACGCGCTGACTTTGGTGACCAAGTTTTCCCGGTCCGCTGAGCGGCCCCGTGGCAACCGCCCACTTCAGTTACGACAACGCAATGGACCATCGATGGAGTCGCAGGTGCCTACCCGAGACACAAGTGTGACGAATGACACCACAGCAACTTACCAGGCGAGTGAGGCCCAGCGCTTCAGTCTCGAGTGCGAGACGGACCGCAAGTCCGCTGACTCGGACTCCATCGAAAGCACCTCCTTCAGCGCCCAAGGGGAGCGGACCAGCGGTGAGGCCGAGCGGAACACCCGTTGTGCAGCTTCGAGACCCTACGTACCGCGGTTGGCGCTAGCTGAGCTCAATGCTAAACGTGAACTTCAGCGCAGCACCGGCGCGGCGTCGTATAAGATTGCTCACGGCTTCTTTTACACCTCAGCCTTCAACCGAAATGCGATGATGATGATGGACAGTTCTGACATGTCAGACCTGACAGTGTCGCCGATGACGGACTCGGTGTCGCACGGCGGTCGCAGCAGTCGCTGCCTCACCTCGGGCAGGCCTGGCGGCTTCGAAATCCTACAGGGAGCTGACCACGCAGAGATGGACGGAAATGAGCCATCCGAGGATGTCCGCGCTGGCCCTGCCGCGTCGATGACCGTTGCCAATCGGCACGGCTCCGCCGCTGCCGACTACTCGACGTACGAGAGCCACGGCAACACCTCCGCGAAGGAAGACCCGTGCGATAGTTGGGCCGATGATACACGCGGCGGTGGTAAAGCACACCAAAGTGCACGAGACATGGGGGCAGCATCGCTGCCACTCGAAGCGCCATTGGCGGAAGCATCTTCCGGCTCTAACCGAAACGGTGGTGGCCTTGCTGCAGAGCGGAGGACCGCCGAAGGCGAGAAAGACAACAGCGGCGCTGGTCTATCGCGTAACCGGCGTGTATTTCAAAGGCCCGGCCAACGGCAGTCAGGAGAGCCTCGGCCGCTGCCGCCCGTTACGAAGAAGCGCGTCAAGTGCTGTTCCGTCATGTAGCCCCCCCTCCCCCTGAAGACAAAGACAGTTCCGCGAGAAGGCGTCTGATGAGCGCAGGAGGCTGCTGAGACAACACGTGCAGAATGACGGCCGCCCCTCGTCGACGAAAGGGCCGGTGCGCCGCTCTGGACACGCTGCTGCAGAGCCGGTGCCTCGAAAGGTGAGGTGCCCTCCTTCGAGATGGGGGGTAGTTGTATGGCCGTCCGTCACCTCAGCGATGCCGACCGCCCAGGATGTGTTGCTTTCGTCAAGCCTCTGGTGAAATGCAACTGGTTGCTCGCGACTCGTTATGCGCGCGGGGGGGGGAGGGGAAGTGCGTGGCCGCGAAAAGCAGATCCGGGCTCTGCGACGGTAGCTGAGCCTCTCTTTCACCGAGGCTGGGCCGCTGAGCCGCCGCTGCTGCGTGACCCTCCACATCCACCAGAAGAGGGCTGCGCACCTTTCTCGCACTCGAAGCACCTGTAAGGAACACGCAGTCCGAGACGATTTGCTCCGCCGGTGTGGCTGTACGAGGGGGTGGGGCAACGCCCCCACTGTCTGCTCTCGACTAGTTGTAGACTCCATCTTGCGAGGTCAGGCTCAACCTCTTCAGATATGAGGAAGAGGGGGGTGGGGGAACAAGTGTGTTGCTCCATCGCCGTCTGGCCACCTGTCCACCTGTCCACCTGCGCGAGTGCTCACCCCGGCATGCCGTCATAAAGACACGGGTGCCGACCGGGCTCCTTGTCGCGCGCATAACAAATTTACACGCGCACAAACATGATGAGTGCCACTAAACTGACTACCTCCTCGTGTGCCCTGCGTTCTACTGGAGCGCGCATTTGGACGTCACAACGTCCTTCAGTAAGTTCCAGTCCCATCTGCAGCGGCTCTTCGCTGAAAAGCGTCGAAGGGGGGCCTCGCGAGGTGGAGATGCTTGCAGGTCTGAAGTCTCAATTCCTTCCGTGACTTCGCAGACGGCACGGTAGAGCGTCGCCTTCCTGACGAATTGCGTCTCCGAGAAAGATGATGAGGATGCCTATGGTGTGGTGCATGCGGTGCTGTCGTGGTGGCGGTGGCGGTGGTGATGGGGGCCCAACGTCCTCCGCTGTGCTCGTGAGTGTCTTGTTACCGGGGGCGACATGCCAGTGGGCGCCGACGGGCAGAGCGCGACATCGATGCTGCTGATAGCAGACTTGCACGACAAGGCTGCTGCGCACGTTGTCTGATAGCAGGACGGCACGGCCGAGGGCATCCAAGCCGACTCACGGAATATACTGCGCCTTCAGCACATCCTGACGGATCGACAGTCGTGAGAGCTATGCGATGGGCCGCTTATTCTTCCTATTCGGATTCAGCCGTTGGGGTCTGGGTCGTGTGCGCCCCTCTCTCGGCCACCTCCGTTTCTGACGGCTCTAGAGATCAGCGGGAGCCCGATGGGCTCCCGCTGATCTGCACACAATGACAGGCTTATCCGCGCACTCTGCATCGCTGCGGGCTTGGGGATGATGATCAACGCTTCCCAGCTCCTCTTCTCCGCCTTACCGGCGCCTCCATCGCATCGCTGCGGCCGCCTGGTTCAGTGCCGCTGGGCCCTCTTGCTCGGGGACTTGAGGGACTGAGTACGGTAATGTCGGGTATACGGCGAGGCCGTGCCCCCAGAGGCGGACCACAGACCGATTGTGTGGTTCGATGGCGTCACGAGTACGGAAGTTGTGGATCGTGCATATTCCTCTCTGTGTGTGCCGCGTGCATCTTTTAAGCTGTATAAGAGAAGAGCGGGCGCCAGCCCAGTATCGCTGGCATAGAAGCGTAATGACCCTCTACGAGGCGAGGCGCATGAGGTCCTCCTTTACCTCGTGGCGAGTTGCGTGCTTGGCTGCGCTGTTGTTCACGGACGGCTGAACGTGCCTCAGCCTTCATCTGCTTCAGCGTACACGGGCCGCCTTGCCACTGGTGCTCGCGCATGCGTCTCTCCGCCATGAGATGCGCCACGGTCTCCCCCAATGCCTTCTTCGCACTGCCGCGGCGCTGAGAGGGTTTCTGGGCCTCTCCTTCGCATGGCAGCGCCTCTGCGAGCTGGATGCGCGTGCGTCTCTTCATCTGCCCCCGTTGGCCCTCCCCTCCCCCTTCCCCTTTCCCTCTCTTCCTACGAATCCTAAACGTGTGGAGCAATCCACGCACGGGGCGACACAGCTGGTGCTCGTATGACTGATTCTTCTTCACTCCCCCCTCCCCTCCACATCTCCCGAAGCTGCGCGTGACCGCTTACCTCTCCGTGCCCCTCCTGTTCGCCATACACATTTACCACCCGCAAGCCTTCAGCGACGCCACTGCTTTTCATTTTCAGCACCTTCAGCACGCACACGCACACACACATTCACAGAAAAAAAGGCAGAGTGTCTCGACAGCGCTCTCACCTCTCCATTTTTACTGCATCCCTTCACCGGTATCTACCACGTCGTCGTCGTGATGGGTGCCCCGAAGCGTCTTGGCAAGTACGAGCTAGGCCGTACTCTAGGCACCGGCAACTTCTCCAAGGTCAAGATCGCGCGTGACACGGAGACTGGGAAGGAATGGGCGATCAAGGTGATCGACAAGGAGCAGCTCGTGCGGGAGCGTATGGAGGAGCAGCTGAAGCGCGAGGTTGCCGTGATGAAGATGCTACGCCAACCAAACATTATCGAGCTGCACGAGGTGATGCAGACGAGTCACCACATATATCTGGTACTGGAGCTTGTGACGGGCGGCGAGCTTTTCGAGAAGATCGCCAGCGCGAAGCGCTTCGACGAGCCGACCGCACGCCACTACTTTCACCAGCTCATTTGCGGCATCAACTACTGCCACCGCCAGGGCATCGCTCATCGAGACCTCAAGCCCGAGAATCTGCTGCTAGATGCGAACGACACACTGAAGATCTCCGACTTCGGTCTGAGTAACCTGCAGCGCACGAGCGCGAGCGGCGGCGGCACAATGCTGCAGACGGTGTGCGGGACGCCGAATTATGTTGCCCCGGAGGTGTTGAAAGAGCAGGGCTACGACGGCCTCAAGGCCGACATCTGGAGCTGTGGTGTGGTGCTCTTCGTCATGATGGCCGGCTACCTGCCGTTTGACGACGAGAACGTGAACGCGCTTTTCACAAAGATCGAGCGTGGCGAGTTCCGCATGGCCCGTCATTTCAGCACAGACGCACGCGACTTGATTTCACGCATGCTGACCGTCGACCCCCAGGAGCGCATCTCCTTGGACGGTGTCATTGCGCATCCGTGGTTCCGTGTAGACTGGAACCCGGCGATGCTGACGCAGGGGGAGAGCAGTCCCTCGCCCAGCACTACGCAGATCAACAGTACGATCAAGAACATGTAAACGATCATCACAGGCGCACTCGTCACAGAAGCGGGGAGGCCCCTCACTTCCCATCTGCGCCTCTTCCCCTCTCCCCCCATGCAGGAGAGGCAAACATGTGCGCCACTGTCCTCGGTGCACCGAAAAGACACGAAGATGGACGAAATAACATTCGATCGCAGAGCAAGCAGAAGGGGGAGCTCAGCCGCTAAGGCGTGGCGATGCGAGGCTCTCTCTATCCATCGGAGTCTCCCCCTCTCTCCATCTGCGTACGTGTGTGTATGTGTAGAGGGAAACCCAATAGTGTATGTGAAAGGGGAAGAGAGCATCAAGCGAGTGTAGAAAAGGGGGGAGGGGCAGTGATGGCTGTGGCATTCCATTGGCTCACCAGCGCCTCGTCTGCGCATGCTGTGTCTTGATGTGGTCTTTGTCTGTCTCTCTCGCCCCCACCGTTTCTTTTTTTTTTTCTGTACAGAGTCTCTCTGCGTGTACGTGTGCACGTTTGTGTCTTGGCCTCCGTTTTCGTTTCTGTTCGGCTCCCTCCACATCTCTTTCTCTTTTTTCTTTTCACTCATCTCGTGCTTCCGTTGCCGCCATGATTTGTGGCCGCGGCGGCGCAGAGCTGAGCGGGCAGGGCCCATGGGATGAGGTGGAAGGGGGGCGGTGTATATGTGTATGTGTGTGTGTGTGCGTGTATAAGCCTGTAGCGCTGCCAAACGTTTTTTTCTCTTCGTTTATCGGGTGCTGTGATGTCGGGCCCCCTTATGTGCTGTACACTCCATCCTCCCCACCTCTCTCTCTCTCTCCTGACTGTGCGCTGGCACCTGTGGTCGCGCGCTCTTTTTTACTCCCTCGTTGCCTTTCTGGTGCCTCCGGACTTTGAAACCGCTACCAGGACCATCACCCTCCCTCCAAGCCGTCTTCTCCGCCATCGCTTCGCTCCTGTCCACATGTACGCTTCTGCTTTCTATGTGCCTGTGCATACTCTGTTACGCCTCGCCGCCGTTCATTTTTGATTTTTTTCTCGGCTGAGTGTGCGTGCGTGCGTGTGTGTGTGTCTGGAAGGGGGAGGGAGTGGATGAGGACTCATTTATGCTCTGGAGTCCTCCTTCTGGTCGTTCGGACTCTCAGGACTGCCATACACGGCCGCCTCAGTCTCTCTGACACACACTGCCTCCCCCTCTCCCCCTTTCGCCTCTGTATTCTGTGTTTTTTTTTCTCCTTTAGTGGGGTGGATTGTGTGAGGGAATCATTGTCACGACACAACAGTGTTGATTCCGCTCTTCTGCACACATGCGCACAAACATATATATATATATTCCTTGGTTCCTATATACTCTTGTATGCGAGTGCTCTCCGTCCCTCCATCCCTCTCTCTCTCTTTCTGTGTGTGTCTGCGTGTGCGCACCTCTTGAGTGTTTACCATTTCGTTTTGTGATGACGATGCTGTGAAGGATCTTGTGGATGTTGTTCTCGACGGAGAGACGCTCTCTCTCGATATGTTCTCGTTTGTGACTACTGTGAGGTGATGCGTCGTTGTCCGCGCGCGTGTGGTTACCCTTCTCTTTCTGCTCTGTCTAGCACACAGACAGCCACACACATACATACATGCACCCTCTCGCTCTTCGGTGTTGCCGTTGTTGTTCGATGTTCATGAAGTTCTCCATGTCCTGAGAAGTATGGCAAGCGCACACGCACCGTCCCGTTCCAAGAAAGGAAGCAGAACCGCACAGGTCTTAGCGAAGGAGACGCCAAAAAAAAAGCGAAACAGCTCGCCACAACCGGGGCCATTTGCGAGGTGTGGCGGGTAAAACAGAGGCCTGTGCAGCGCCACTGCGCGCGTGCGTGTCCGGGGGTGTACAGGAGCGGGGGCGGGAAGGAGGAGGGAAGGGGATGGAGACGAAGAAGTGTGGGCCCGATGCCCCCCTTTTTTCAGGGAGTGAGGTGGCCAAAAGTACGGAGCATGTGAAGTGCGTGTGAGTGGAGGAGCGCGCGTTCGCCAAAGAGGACTCGCACCTCTTTACCGGCTCTCTACTGCTACCTGAAGCGGAGCGTGTGGAACTGATCCTCTTACATCTCCTTCCATGACTCATACACGTTCACGAAGGCCTCTACAGCCCCCCCCTACACACGCACACTCGGCGCCACATCTGCTGCCCCAGTGATTCCTGTGACGGCGGCTGCGCCATTGAGGGTGCGTCCAAGTGCTGTCTTGGTCCACCTCTGCGCGTAGGAGGAACGGGCGCTATATGTGCAAAGGAGCGGCTGTGTAGCGCCGTCACAGCTGCCGCACCCACTTGTCATTCTCCTCCCCCGCGTGTGGATCGACGCGTTTCTATCCGACATGCCTGACTGCAGCAACCTGGTGACGGCGCCGTGCTCACTTATGTCTCTCTCTCTGTCGGCATTGACTACTCTGCGTTCGTTCGCCCGACGCACGCACGGGCGCCAACGCTGCCGGCACTTCTGCGCCGTATGCCTCACTCCCTCCCTTTTGCGGCGCGTACGCACCAGATGAGCGCAGCGTGATGTGAGCGCATCGAAGGTGTGGCCGCGCGCGCACAAGATTTGTTCTGCATGTGTCTCGTTGTTGCTGCTTTGAAGTTGTGCACAGTCACCGTAAGTTACCGCTGTGGATGGGATACAGACGCACGTCGTTACTGAATTTCCCCTCGTGGACAATACGCAGCGCATTCCGTTGGAGGTGTGACACTGCAGCCTTCTGCCCGTCGTGCTGCGACAGCCTCGTGCGAGCGTCTTCAGCGCTGTGCGTCCACGAATGGCGTAACAGGTCCTTCTAAGCAGCGCGACTGACGCTGTCGGTTGCAGCTCGAGCGCGCTGGCTGACTTGTGGTAGAACGCCGCGAAGAGCATCACGATGGACACAGGCAGCCGTGTAGAGGCGCAGCTGCGCGGTGCGTCTGTGGCGTGGGTGCTGCCAGCCCGTCTTGCCCTCGTTGCAGCCTCACCCTCGCGTTCCAGCAAAGGCTCCATACGAAAAGGGGAATACGTGACAGCTCGGCGCCCGCTCACACGTTTGGCTGAGTTGCAGGTCTATTCATGAACTCAAGTGGCAGAGCCGCTGCGCCTGCATCTGCCCCGCCTTCACCCATTAGGGAAGAAGTCGGCCATCTTCCCACCATTGACACCGGGCGGCCATTCACAGATGGCGCTGCCGCTGCCGCTGATGAGCGACCCCTCGCTCAGCAGCGGGAGAGGGCAGCAAGGCATGCGGCCTGAATGCTGCTCAACAGGACGGCTTGGGCGTCGCCTTTGTGCTTCCACAGCGGTGCTATGAGGCCGCACCGTCGTTGTATCATCACCACTACGGCGCCGGGAGTCGTCAGGACAGCCTCTACCCAAGTATCCGGCTCCAGCATAGTTCCTCCCTTTCTCTCCTCCCTCCCAGCGCGCTGTGCCAGATCCTTTGTGGGCGACTGGGCCAACTGCTTGAAGCACCGACCGTTTCTCTGCGCGGCTGCGTTCCGAGCACGCCTTCGCTTCGCACACCGGTGCTCTACCGAAGATCCAACGGTGGAGGGCCTGCGCCTTTGCCGCGGCACTCCTCCATCAACCGCAGTGGCGCTCTGCGGTCGACCGTTACCCTTTCAAGCATGGCGCCCGCGTCCCCTTTTCCGCACCCCTGACCCCGCAGTTGGCGGAGCGCGGCCATTGGGACGTCTGCGCGGCGGGGCCGCCATCATGGCAGACGGTATCACGCCGAGCAGCAGTGCGCTACTGCTGACACCGCTGTTGCCCTTCATGAAGGTGGCGCAGACACGCACATATACGGAGCATGGAGAAGCGTAGCATTTAGTGTTGTCGTACTCCTGTCAATCATGGTGCTGCTGACCTACCCGTCTTTCTTTACGCCCTGTGTCCCCGAGATGACCTCCATTCACCTCGTACCGGAGCTCGTCACCGCCACTCGCTCTCAGGTTGGCATATCTCTTTGTGTGGGTTTTTTCCCTAGGGTGTGGGGTGGGGGGTTGCTCGAGGGGGCACGCCGCCCCCTCTTGGCTGCGCGAGCATAGGCCTTTGTTGCCTACGGTGACTCGCTGCTCGCCACCCGTGGCGTGTTAGCGGACATCCCCTACTCCGCGACCTCCTTCCTCGATTGCGTCCTTGTTATATTTGCTGTCCTCATGCCTATGATTATGCGGAGCGCGTTCACGTCGATGAGGCAGTACGAGTGGCTGCGGGTCCGGCGGCCCTACGCTGCAGTGCTGAGCACGTCCAGCTATGCCAATGCCGTATGGAGCGGTGGGGTGGTGAAGAGCCGAACCATAAAGGGAGCCCACACCGACTTGGAGGTGTGGTGGCGTGCAATAGTCAAGGGCTGAAGAGAGCAGCAGCAGCCGGGACGGAGGAGCCGGGCGCCGACTAGTCGACGCGGAGGACGCAGGGCAGGAGTAGTGCCGAAAGCGTTTCCTCGCATGGGTGCATGGGGGATGTACCCGCCAGCTGTGCTGTCCGATTCGTCGTGTTTCACAACAGTGAGTGCGCCAGTGGTGGGCGGCGCAGCGGGGGAAAGGGGAGGGGGCTCTGGAGAAGTAGCTGGCCAGGCGCCGGGCCTGCGGCATTCGTGCCGGTGCAGCAAGCAGCGGCATGCGAGCGGGACATGCGGAGCGGAAGGCGATCACTACGCAGGCAGCCCCTTCAATGTCGGGGGTGGGGGGGGGAGGGCACTGAAGCGTTCATTGCTGACTGTGCTCACGAGGCGTTTTCAATCACGACAGCATCTCTGAATTGGCAGTGATGCCCCCCCCTATTGCTTAAGTTGCGCCCATGCTGAGTGTCTGCTCCTCCAGCAGAAATGTACCGTTGTGCTGGGCTCGCAGGAGGAGTACTACCGTCCTTCTTGTGCCAATTACCGTTGCTGTGGTGTACACCGCAATGACTTGTGCTGCCCCTCTATCCCATCTTCTCAAGCCCATCGAACACGCACGCGATGGCTGCGTCGCGCGCATGTCTTGCGACCGTTTGTGTTCCTCCCCATATGCCCCCTTTCTCCACTCGTCTGCTTTCCTGAGGATGCCAGGTGGATGTGGGCGGGGGCGGGTGGCGGGTAGCATCGCTAAGCGCGTGGAATCTTTGGGGATCAACACCGGCTCCTGTGCGTGTGCGTGTGTGTGTGCTTTTGGGGTCGAGCAGCCTCACATTCCGCTAACAACGTCGAACTACTGCTGGCGGTGACGGCATCCAGTGCGCACGCACTGCGGAGATCAGGATGATGCGTCACGACACATGTCGGCGGTCAGGCCCTGGACGGAGTACGAGCCTGCTAGCCGCTGCAGGTTGCTCCGACGCAACGCTATGCAGGACGAGATCGCCGACATGCGTTTCGAGGAATCACTATTTGAATCCTTTACGCCGTCAGCACGTGACCCTGAGGCCGCGCTGCGGTGTTCGCTGTCTTCTGGGACACACACACACACACGACACGAAGAATTGGAATGATGGACGTGTCGGCTGAGAGGGGCACACCGCAGACAGCCTCGTGCACGCGAGTGCGCCCTTTTCATGGAGAGACGATGCCCTTCTCTCCCCTGAGCATATGTCCACGGTCATTCGTGAGGGGGGCAGTGGCAGTGCGGCGTACCACCGATCTTCTTTGCGCGATGCCCCTTCACCATCACTGTCGCCTCTGCTGCCCGCTCACTTTACCGTTGCACATGGGCTGCACGGAGTGCAGACGCTCGTCGTCGAAGGCGAGCCCCCTCCTCCCCCCTCTCCCTCTCTCCCTTTCCCCACTCACTCGGCGCGGGCTGAAGGGAGGTGCATAGACGCACAGTTTAGGTCACCTGCAGAGGTTTCTCTGCGTTCCGGTCTTCATGACTGAATTTTTGTGCACCTCATGCGGCACACCGGCATGCCTGGTGCTCTCTGTCAGGTCTGCACTGCCCTCGTGTAGCACCGTTCTTGCAGACAGCACCCAACGCTTGCAGCAGGAACTGGAGTTCGTCGGCGCGACATGGTCTCGGGCGCGATTCTGCATTGCTTGTGGGAACGCGTTGCCTTTGCGCAGCGAGCTGCTGCCTCTCCAGCAGCCAACAGACCCGCTCACAGCAGCACGATTAGAAGAAAGAGGCACGGCGGCGTTGCATCCCGAACCGGGGACTCTTCCGGCACCGGCTGCGATGGTCTCAGTTGCGACGATGCATGCTGCCATGCTGATCCTTGCCCGCCAGCACCATGCAGAGATGATGATGCTGCAGCAGGAGCTGGCTCAGCTGAAGGGAGTCCTAGCGACAGCGCTGGAACGCCGTCCGTCACTTCGGCAACCCGAGAGGACACCGGCAAGGGCCTCTGACCCTGCACACCACACGGGGGATGCACCCTCGCTCGACTTCGATGAGGGCAACAACGCGCTTAGCAGCCGTAGTGGCAGCCGCGTCAGCAGCGGCCATTCACGCAGTCGATCTCCGTCGATTGTGATACCGATGTACGGTGCAGGAAGACCAGAGACACCCCCGACCGCAGTAGGAGGTGCCCTTCTTGGCACTCCAGGCAGCGTATCAATACCACTGCAACGGCCTGCCCCTCCACGTTGCTCACGCACGCTGCCGCGTCACTCGTGCAGCTACGATAGCGATATTGCGCTTCCTGCGCACGCTGTCTCGGCTGATGCAGCCCTTTCCACGCGGCGTGGCGCGCGATCCAGCTCCGTCCTTAGCGCATCTCTGCTGCATGACAAACTGCGCGCGTCTGCGCCCCCCACGCAGCAAGAGCTGCTCCCTATTGGCATGCGTTGGCGGTGGAGCGAGGATCACGAGCACAACCGCCATCTGCGCCAGCATGACGAGAATGCGCGCCTGCGAGAAGCACTGCTGCAGCGGCTGTGAAAAGTCAGAGGCGGTGGGCGGGGGGGCTCCACAAGAAGTAAAAGAGAGGGCGCCGTGCACAGCTGAGAAGGCGGCCGCGATGGGTGACCGCTGTTGGGCAGGGACGGGATGTGGGGGCAGAAGTGACCGCAGCGAATGCTGCCGACCATCTCGCGCCTCTACACGTGGGCGTATCTTTGTGCCTCCTCCACCCCCTCCCCCCTCTTCTCCCTCCCATATGCCGATGGTGGACGCCGCTTTGCTGCTGTATTGTGCGCCTCTTGGCGATTTAGACATTGGACGCCCGCACCCCTCCGCAGCAGAGGGCGCACTGCTGCAGATGCTCTGCGAGGAGGACAATCAGTGCCGCGTTTCACCTTACTCTTCTGCGCCTCTTCCCTTCTTTTAAGCGAGCGAGGTAGACGAGACGGATGCGCTTGCTCCGCTTTTCACGTATGCGCCAGCGAAGACAGGCTGGCCTCCGCTCACCTTCTTCATGCATGCGGCGTACACATGCGAGGCCTTCGTGAGTGAAGGAGGACTCCGGCGCGCGAGTGTGCGCACACCCGGAGGCCTTTCCACTTGAAGAGGAGGACGGGGCGTCTTTCACTCCTTGCGCGGCTTCTTGTGCCCCGCGCTCTCTGCCTCTCTCTATCTTCTCTGTGCCTGCTTCCATCCACCAGACAAGCGCCCATGTAGCGCCACCGAATTGCAGGCGTATAGTACTCTCTGCCTACCCTTCCCGTCGTGCTGTCGCCTCCTCCCTCCCCTTCCTCCGCTCACTGACCTCACCAACGCCCGCCGGCGGTTGCGAGCATCGTGAGCGCATCCCTCTACTCCACGCGGCTCCTATCTCACGCTGTTTCTTACCACCCAACCCTGTTCGGCCTCTAGTTGGCTGCGCACACGCACGCCCATTCCTTCGCGCGTCTCCCGCGTAAGAAAGGTGCGTTCCTCGGCAACCACTCTTGACGAGGTCGCTCCGCCTTCCTCCCTTTTGCTCCACCCTTTCCTATTCTACGCGCGCCGAGCCCGCACGTGCCGGACCTGATAGGCTGTGAGACGTGGCGCGGCCGTCGTGCGCACGTATACCGGCCTCCCCCCTCCCCCCACACAGGACGGTGTGTGTAGGTGCGCGCATCTTTTTCCCCCTTTTATCGACATTGCCGCCCTCACCGCGGGCGTCTTTTCTGGTCCTCACACGTCGATTTGTTTTGCAGGCACGGAGTCTCTCTCCTTTTTTTCCGGCTTGCCCTCGTCCCCCAGTCAGTGTATCCTCCGGTTGCGCTGCAGCGGCGTGTGGCGAGAGGAGAGCGTCGAGAACCACTCCTCTGTTTTATTCTCTGAGTGGAGGGTGCCCATATGCGCCAGCGCCTCTAGCGCGGAGGGGGGTCGTCACAGGTGCTCCCTGTCTTTGCAAGCGCGGCACTCAGCCCACAAGTGCCATATCTTCTGTTTGGTGAGCTGCCGCATACTTCAGGGGATGAAAGGCGCCAGCTTACGCCGCCAGCAGCGTCACAGCCACCAGCCGAATGCCTCGCAGGGAAGCGACGCGCCGGTGTCACTGGTGTTCCGCACACACGGTGACAGCCTTTCAAAGGCTGCGTTTCTTTTCTGCCCCAAGAACTTTAACTTGGCCAACCCTGTCTCCACCGCTGGCTCTGCAGCGGCGGCACCGTCAACATCCTCGCCCGGCTCGCCTTCGTCCGTCAATGGTCTGCCTCCACTGCCGGGGCGGCATGGCAACACTGCGTCACCGCAGCTGGCAGGTTCGCCGGAGGGGAGGCGCTTTTGCAGCGCCGCGTCGTCCTCGGCTGCCGCCGAGAGCGTGCAGACGCTGGTTGAGGCCATCGTGGAGCTTCGCCCCTTCTTTGCCCAGCCGGTGCACCAAACCCACAGCGTCTATAGCAGTGGGGCCGGAAGCAACCACAATGTCACTGGCCTGGCCCCCAACAGCCCGCTCGCGGGTAGCACCGGTGATGGGACGCTCAGTGCGCTTGGCCTCACCGGACGCGCGGCAAGCAACTCGTCGGTCGGGGCCGGCTCCCACGTGGACCTGATGGCCTTGTCGCCCTTTGTTTCCCCAACCTCTGGCGGCAACTTTTCCGGTGGTGGCGGTGGCGGCGAGGGCGGCAGCGCCTTCAGTGCCGCTGCTGCCGGCGGCCACTCAGGCATGCTGGGCAACTCGAGCCTAGCAGGTAGCCCGCTGCTCTGCGGCGTCTCGAGTGCGGTGACTGGCGCTACTGGCGCGGGCAGCGGAGCTGCAGGCGGCGGTGTCGCTGCTGGCACCAATGAGCTGTGTCTTCGCATGCACCCATCTGGTGGGTGGATCTGCCGGGCCATGGCGTTTAATGAGAAGGAGGTGAGCCACGCGAATGGGGCCATCAGCGTCAACCAGTCCCTCACGTCGAAGTGCGCGCTGATCAACGAGGTCGCCAAGGGCAAGATCATGGCGCGCATTCTGAGCTCCTACCAAGATGTACACGAGCGCTACGGGCTGTCACACGTCGAGGTGACCGTGGCTAACCAATATCTCAGCCGCTCCGACATGTTTCTCATCTCAGAGGCGCTGCGGGAGCGCATCCTCTACGAGGGCGAAGAGACGCACCTCTGCGGCTTCCGCATTCGCGTGCGCGAGATGCTGCAGGCGGTCGCGACGTCGCCGCACACGCCGCCAAATCATGCCGCCATGTCCGCTGCCCCTGCAGCGCTTTCAGGCTCTTTCTTTGGCGTGAATGGGCTATCTGCCGCCGCGGCACCCGCCGGCGTGTCCGCCTGCAGTGGTCCCGCCAGCCCTCTAGCCGCTGGCTTTGGGGCTGGTGGGAATGCCGTGAGCATGGGCGCTGGCTTCTCTGGAGCTGCTGGGGCCGGTTCGGCGTCCGTGGCGGGTGCCGTCACGAACATTCGTGTAGGCTGTGGCATTGTGTTGCCCACCACCCGCATTAACTTCCAGTCCCTGTCACCCGTCCACTACATCCTTCTTGAGCTGTCGTGCGAGATGTGGGAGACGACCATGGATGGCCGTATCGCGCTCACGTTGGCCATCCGTAAATTTCTCAGTGAGCTGCTGCTGAAGCAGCTGCCGAAGCGCAAAGCCTCACCACGTATCTGTGTTGTGTTTACGGGGCGATTGCGGACGGCGTTTCGGTTTGGCCGACACAGCGACATTTTTCACGTGCTCGAGTTGCCGCGCGATCTGCGCAGCAACGTGGACATTGTGGAAGAGATCCGCATGCACTGCGAGGCGCTTGTGGATCGTGTGTTGCGAGAGGTACAGAGCGCTGCGTGGCGGCAGCTGGAGGCCGAGGTGCGGGCGTACCGCGAGGCCGCCGTGGCGTCCTACCCACGCACCTGTGCAGCCAAGAGTGCAGGAAACGCGCCAGCGAACGATGGCGACGTCGCGAGCATCGATCCACAGTCGCCTCGGGAGGGGGAGAGGGGCAAAAGTGGTGCTACGACCAACGCCACGAGGCAGCTTCCTACAGCAAGCGAGACGCTGAAGGGGGCCCGCGGCAGCGGGGCCGTTTCTGCCGCGACTGCTGGTGCTGCTACGACAGAGGCCGCTTTGGACGCCTACGTGCGATCTCGTCTGCAGTGCATCGATGGCATCACGGCGAAGCAACTCTTTGTGCACGCGAAGCAGTCGAATACGCTCGAGGCGCTGAGCATTGTGCTGGAGCGGTGCACGCACCACTGCATCGATCGAAACCTCACGCTCTGCGGGCACGCCGTAACGGTGGTGTCGGCTGGAAAAGGCCTCTACCAAGTTACGAATAATCTTGTGCAGATTGTGTGCGCACGGCTGCACGACATGGGGCTGGAGAAGGTGCACGTGATCTGTGTCGGCCGCCCTCCGCTGCACGTGACGCCGCTACTCGAATACACGTCCCACGACGACACGCTGCGCTCACAGTACCATCTGCAGAGCTGTGTGCTGTCGGGTGCTGGCGTTGGCGTGCGTGGCACGGCTGGCGGCGCGCCAACACAATCGCTGGCGTCAGGAGGGGTGGAGCGCTACTACGAGATGCCAGAGTGGATGACCGTCTTTTTTTTTCACTCCTCTCTTCAACACACAAGCGGCGGCGAGACCGTCTTCGAGCTGCTGCCTAAGGAATGCTGGCAGCGAGAGCACTCGGTGACGGCGGCGCTTAGGACGCTATGGCCAACACCGCCACAACCGCACCTGCAAGCGCGGCAGCAGCAGTTTCGATCGCCCTCGGTGTCGGCGTTGCTGCCTGGCGGTGCGGGCGGCGACGCTGGTGAGGAGGGTGGCAGCGCCTCCGCCGGTGCGGACGCGGCGAGCAGTGTGCGCGGGAGGTACGAGGCTGCAACGGCTGCGACGCCGATGGGCTACTGTAGGAACCGTGACGTTGCCGCCGGAGAGGGGTCCCTCACGGGCGGCAACCCGCCTCTGCTTATTCCCGGGCTTGGGCTGCGCTCTTATCCGCTGCCGGTGGTGACGCTCCCGGTGCATCCTCACTCGATTGATTGGCTACGGTACACAGATGGTTGGGGTGCCCGTACACACGAGCAACACCCTGTGCGTCCTGCTGGGGCGACTACCGGCCTCCCTCCCGTTCCAGGCGGCATAGGGGGCGTCCCGATTCCGCCTCTTGCTCCCTTACATCCTCAGCCGTACCCTGGAGATGCTGGCACGGGCTCGTGGACCGGCATTATAGGCGCCGAGCACGCCTTGTCACCGACGTCGCCATTCTGCGGCGTGAGCGGCAAAGCAGCAGTGACCAGCTGGCTTGGCGCCGCTGCTTCGTTGCCGACCGTGTCTAAGCGAAGTAGCCCACTGCTAGTGCGCGCCACAACGAACAACAGCAGCAGCTTTTTTGCATCGCCGACGACCCCGGCGCAGGGGTCCATACCGTGTGGGCTGATGGGCACCGGCACACTTGGGGCGCAAGTGGCGGCTTGGCAGCAGGCGCAGCTGCAGCAGGGGCTTCAGCCGTTGTTCGCCTCCTCCACCTTCCCGCAAAGCTCTGCCTACACCTCGCTGCAGCAGCACACACGGAAGGCGCAGGTGGCACAAACATTCAGCAGCGCGCTTTCCACCGCGGCGGGCGCGCAAGGCGGCGACATTGGGAGCAGCGAAACCGCTTCTCCATCGGCGGCGGCAGCGTTGAGCGGCGCTCAGCAGCGGCGCTCCCGCGGTGCGGCTGCCGCTGCGCCGGTCGCCGTACGCCATCACCTTGCTGCGCCCAGCGGGAACGCAGGCCATCACACCACCATGATGGCGGTGTCCGGGCCCGCGTCGGGCAGCGGTCGACTAAGCGACTCCATGCCTTGCTCCTACGCGGCCAGCGGTAAGCCAGCGTTGCATGTCAGCCGCTCTTTCGACCACAAGCGAACCTCAAACCTGGAGCACCACTCCCTCGGCACCTTAGAGAACTCTGTGCGCAGCGTCGGGTCCTCTCTGCTGGGCCTGCACAACAGTGCACCGCGCCTGCAATCTCGTTCGCTGCTGTGGCGCGAAGGCAGCACCACGAAGTCAAGCCACAACTCCATCGTGAACGCCGCAGCCGCCGCTGCTGCGACCACCACGGCAGGTACAGATCCCGGTGTCAGTGGCATCAATGTCCCCGGTGGCCTGCAGGGCGTTGGCGGCGGGCTGCGATCTGTACAGCTGCGGCTAGAGGATGGCAAAATGTACCGCGATGTGATGGGGGTGGCTCTCTCGTTCGCGTCCTGTGCGTGGTACTGTCTTCACTCTTCGAAGCTGCACCAAGACAGCGTAGGCGGCACAGCAACGCTGGTAATGGGCTTGGGCGTCGCAGCAGCGAGCGCACCAGTAGCTCACGCCATAATGGCGCGCCAGATAGGCGGCAGCGGCAACGGCGCCGCGGCAGCGGCGCTTGCCGGAGGCCTGCCCTTCTCTACAGGGGCAGCGGTGGATCTCGGACTTCGTCAGCAACGAGATGGGCAACCGCCTACTTTAGCGGAAAGGGCTGCCGGCACAGCTTCCGGGCGCGGTGGTGGCGGGCCCTCTCTGCAGCCTGCGGGGAGGCGGTGGCACAAGGCCCCGAGCGGTACGCGCAGCGACGCCGTCTTCTGTGGCTGCAACGTGGTGGACAGCGATTTGCGCCGTGGGTACCTGATCCTCGAGATAACCATTAATGCAGCAGTGCTACCTCAGTCCTTCTGGTCGCCGCGGCTGTTGTTGGACGACAGCTACTGGGCCCACCTCATGAGCTGCTTCACTGGGCGCGATGACCGCCTTACGTTGGAGGATGAGCTACACTTCATCTCCGAGGAGGATACCGACGACGACGACGCCCTCACTATCGGTGGCAGCAGCACTGACGGACACCAGTCGCCACTGAACGGCAGCGGCGGCCGGAGGTGGCGGGAGGCTGGCAGCGGGGGCAGTATGGCATCGTTGGCAGCCGCCGCAACTGTCGCCACAGGGGGCAGGGAGACGGGCGGCGGAACCTGCGGCGTCCCTGAGAGCGGTGGGGCTGGCGATGTGTACCACTTCCAGTCTGACTTCCGCCCGGCTGAGGTGTTCTGCCGCTCTCACAGTGGTATCACCGCGGATGGGCGGACACTCATCATACCCACGCACGCCAACAGCGTTCACTTCCAATCGTCTGAGGAGATCCTCTTGCGCTTCAGCCCGCGATTGTTCGTGTCGACCGTGGACGAGGTTGGTGGGGGGGATCTCGATCAGCCTGGCCTCACAACGGTGACTTCGCCTAACCTTAGCGGCACAGTCACCACACAAGAGGAGGCACACATCGCACGTCATTCACCGCACCGCGGGGGAGGAGGGGAGGGGCTCTCGAGTGTTGCTGCCGGTGTCGTGCCGACTGGGCGGCAGGGCGACTTGAAACACCTGGAGAAGAACGAGGAGGGGAGCTGCGAGCCGTCAGGGGCCACTGGCAGCGGCGCTGCAGTAAAAACGGCTACGACAGCCGCTACGGAAGACGGTGGAGCATCAACGTCACCTCATACGCCCCGTCCCGGCGTGGTGGATGCCCCAGGCAAGAGGGGTGACGACAACGGCGTCTACCGCGAAGCGGCATCTCATGCGAAGACGACGAAGAGCATAGATGCGGCTGCGCCATCACCGACGTCGTCTCACTCGGCTCCTGCGTCAGGCAGCGCGCGTGCTGGTGCAGAGGCGATGGAGACGGAGGCGGGTGGGATATGCGGGCGGGCCGAGTCTCAGGCGCAGCCGGCAGCTGTAAAGACCACTGCGCCAAGAAAGTTGCTTGATGCACCAGCAGACGGCACTGATCCATCGACAAAGTCCGCGACGCAGTCATCCCGGCCTTGGCCTCGGCCTATGCTTCTGCGACTGACAGCGACCGTCACCAGTTCCCCCGTTTCGGCTACAGGGGCACCGCCGTCGCCACTGCCTCTTCTCCGCGCGCACGCACTGCCCATAGCAGCGACCAGTCGTCAGGTAGGCAGTAGCATTGCTGGACCACCGGCGTCGTCGCCGACCCCGACGACCGTCATGCATTCAGCCGGGCAGTATCTCACACATAGCACGTGCCGCTACGACGAGGTGCCGCTGATGCCGGGCACCACAGTCACGGTGGGGTTCGTGCAGCTGCGCAACAGCTTACTCTTTGCCATCAAACCTATCGACCCCCTCCGGCACGGCTCTGAAGAGGAGCAACGCGAGGACGTGACGGCGCTGTCGCAGTCGGCGGAGAGCGTGAGCACCGCAACAGTGCTGCGCCGCCGCTGGCAGTGGAAGCACCCCGACATCGCTTCGGAGCCACCGCATCTGGCGAGCTGGACGCGCCTTTGCACGTGCCGACTGCTGCCCTTGTACGGTGGCAAGCCAGCGTACCCACGCGAGGGATTCTACACCGTGTCGCCGCATCAGTACACCGTGACCAGCCCCGGCGGCAGCAGCGCCGACCCATCGGAGGAAAAAAAGCGCTTGCTAGAGTTTGTGCTGCAGCGGCTTCAACAGCAGTATCAGATCGTGGCGGACAGCCCGGGCCTCATCGCTGGCTCGCAGTGGCCGCGTGCTGACCCGTCGCCCAACACCCGGCTGGAGATGTCTCTCGGGCACCAGACGCACACGCTGAAGGTGGGCGAGACGGCGAAGACGATTTCGGTAACGCGCATGCTGCACAGGGGCATGTATAGCAATGGGCAGGTGACGCACATGCTGAGCTACCGCTACCTGTTGTGGAACTATCTGACGGACGAGTTCACCACGTGTGAGGTTCACATGGAGGCCCAAGTTGGCGAGCGCAACGCTTTCCGGTGGGAGTCGCTGGATGGCTGGCTGCAGGAGCGGCCGAAGGCGTTTATTCCACGCGGCCCAGACGTCTGGCTGCGCTCGCGCGAGGTGGCCGTGGCGCTGCTTCCCGAGGACGCGGCGCACCCTCCGTCTTATGAGGACTTCTGCCGTTTCATCAGCTACAGGTTTTCGGTGCACCTCTCGCCGCAGGGCAAGGCAGTGTGGAGGAGAAAGGAGAGCGGTGTTACGCTTGACATCTCTGCAGCGATGCCCCTCACTTTCGCCGAGACTCCGCCGCTCATGGACGTGGCGCTCGTGCACGACAACCCGCTTGCTCTCGACACACGAAATGTCATTGACCGCGTCACGGGCCGCACCGTCGGCTTCGAGGTGCCTGTGCAGGAGCGCCTCATGAGTGTTGACATCAGCCTGCCACAGGAGTACAGCATCCACTGTTGCTATTTCCTGAAGGTGTCCTGGCTGGCATGCGCCGCCTCCATTGTCGTCGATTGGCTTGGCTCGTTCATCGCGAACGCCGCGCGCTACCACTTCCACGCAGTTCCGTTGGGCTGCTACTACAACAGCCCCAAGGTGGAGTCGCTGACGGCGCACTACGACGTGGAGGCGTCGTCGCCGGAGGAGGAGCCGGCACTGCGTCGCGCGCTGGTTGAGCTGCTCATGACACCGGCCTACCAGTACTACCCGGACACGCCGGTAGTGACACGAAATTGCCGACTCGTGCACTTCAGCGGACTGTGCAGTGTGATTGTGCCGCCGAGCGCAACGACGGTGGCGCAGTGGTATCAGAACGCGTTTGTGCGGCAGGGCTCTGTGGAGCAGCTCGAGTTGTTGGCACACTTCAAGCGGGCGGTGGCATCGGCGCGGGAGCGGGTGGCAGACATGGCGGCTGGCTCTGTGTCTGCTGCTGGTGCGCCCCATTCGACCGCGGAGCACGTGTGAGCTACTAGCAGGGACGTCTGTGCGGTCCCCGGAGATGCGACCGCTGCTTATGGGCGATGGCATTTACGGCTCTCCGCTGGAAGCGTTGATGTTGACACCCGAAATAATGGTGGGGCGGGCGTAGCGGAGGGTCGATGAGGTACGACTGTGCGCCCGCAGGTGAGAGTGGGGAGGGGGGGATAGGAAGAAGCGATGCGAAGCGCGTGGACGATGTGTGTCGCCGGTGCTGTGCCGCTAATGAAGGGACATGCGTATGCCGACTGGAGGCCGAAGGCGGCTGATGCCGCTTGTGGGCCGACCAGCAGTGCCGGGGGGAGGTGCAGGCTCCTCATCTTACCCCTCCCTACCCCCATGTCCGGCCCGCACCCACCCTGTGCGTCAGCCTCCACCCCCCTCCCTCCCCCGTACCCCTCGTTCCCCACAAATGGGCCTGCGTCTCTGACCGGCGCACCAGTTCGACTGCTGTCGTCGCCGTCCTTTCCTCATCACCTCTCGCTCGCAATGGTGGGCCACTTCCGCCACTGCCACACGCGCACTTCTCTCTCTCTCCCGCACCCTCTGCTCCGTAGATGCACTCAGGCTTCCGGGGACACCCCTTCCCCCCTCTCTCTTCCCTTACATCCGGCTGTCCGAAGCGCTGTCTCCTGTTGCGCTAGCACGGTCGGCCCTCTGTGCGGCCTCTCCCGTGTTCCATCCCATCTCCTCATACATACGCGGCTCGGAAGGGCACTAAGCCCCTTCCCCTCCCTCTTCTTCTTCAGGTCGTGGTTACCAAATTGCGTAGGCGCCCCCTACCTTCCGCCTTCGAGCCCCCATCTCCGCACCTGCGCTAACGAATCATGTCCGTCGCCAATGCTGAGTACCTCACGCTGATCGGCAGCCGTCTCTCGGCAGCGGAGCAGACGGCGCTGCAGTGCTCGCTTCCCTTTTTGTCGCAACGCTACCGCGGCACGCCGATCCACCTTTGGGGGAAGGTCACTGGGGTCAAGGCGCACTACTGGGTTGCACAGGCTTTCCCGAACGGCGAGTTCGCGCCGTCGGTCAGCTTCTACAGCATCGACGGTGGAAGTACTTGGACGATGCTCTCAGCGCTGACGGAAGAGCAAGTGCGTCTGTGCGAGGCCCTCCGTGGCCCCTACCAAGGTGTGCCGAGCTACGAGTACAAGATGCGTCACGATCTACCCCCCGAGACGGACGAGGCCGCCCTGACGATGCCGACCCCAGACGACGTTCTGAAGAAGGCCGAGGAGGATATCGTCGCTGCTCGTACCGCCGGCGACTCCAAGAGTGACGAAGACGAGGAGGAGACCGAGGAGGAAGAGGAGGAAGAGGAAGAGACCGAGGAGGATGGCGAGAGCGCCGCCGTACCTGCGCCGCGCAGGCGCACGGCCAAGTTCTGCATCCTTAGCGTTACCGAGGCAATGCGCCTAGCCCACTTTGTACAGGTGCATGATGCGGACTGCCGCTTGACGGTGCGCGGCATGTACGTCCTGCAAGACGGCGCGGCTGTCGGTGTGCGCAACAACACCTTTGGCGGACAGCCTCTGCATAACGCGAAGAAGCCGTCGTGCTACGTCAAAATGGCGCGTGCGGGGAAGGAGGAGCGAAACCGTGTCCTCTACGGCCCCACATACAACCCGTACACGGACTTTCTGATGCCCATCACGGACGATGCCCCGGCGGGTGTGTGGTCGGTCAAGTATAACGCAACGGCGAATGTTGTGGGCGTGCGCAACCTTTTCTACGAAGGCTCGCTTTTCTGGTACCGTCCGGATACACTAGAGTGTGGCCAGATCTACTGCGGCCCCGGCGAGCGCAACTTTGATGTGTGCTTCATGCTGTAGACGGTTCCTCTGTAGGCGTGGCGCACCAGTCCGCGCGCGCGGTGCCAGGGGTGACGATGCGCGAGAGGAGGGGCGCCGGCTGCACGAGAGGGGAGAATCGTTACTGGTACTCTGAGATGGGCGCCCGTGCAGGTGCACGTGGTCAACCCGACGCCATCACCAGGGCCGTACGGAGTGTCATCCAATGAGAGCGCCAGAGCGAATGGGAGGGGTTGTTCCTGGTACACCTACTGCTCCGAGGAATGAAGGACTTGTGGCAGAATGCGCAGAGCAACGCAGAGCGCCGTGCGATTCACACACGCGCTTCGTCCCCGGGCTTCTTCTGTTTCCCTCCCCCCTCTCTCTGTCTCTCCCCTTTCTCTGCCATTTTTCATCTTTGCGCACTTTGAGGCAGCGCTGCTCTGAGGGTGCGCTTCTGTCCTCTCGCGCCTTCGTCGTCCCCGTCATATTCGCGCCCTGCTTTCCCTCTGCCGGCTCCACGCCACTTTCGCACCCGCGCATGCTGCTCTGCCGCCGCTCTGCGCTTCCAGTTGCGCATGCGTCGCTGAGCACAAGCGAGGAGTGCTTGGCCGTAGCGGTAGTGGCCGGCTGCAGCTGCGCCGATGTACATAATGCCTGTCCGAGGGTGAAGCCACAGAAGAAGAACGCTGCGGATCGGCACAGCAGCTTCGTCTGCGTGCGTGCCTCTTTCGCGGTTCTCACGCCCTCCCCCTCCGTAGCCTTTCCCACTGCTGCCCTCCTCTCCAGCTGTGAACGCGCCAGCTCTCCTGCATTGCAGTGCGTACCCATGTTTCGTGAGCACACGTGCCGTCTCGGGGAGGCGGATAGTGGCAGCGGACTTGGGCAAGGGGCAGCAGAAGAACCACCGCAGCGAGAAAAGCGGCCGGAGAATGGCGTAGAGTGTGTGTGTGTGCGTGTGTGTGGCGCGTCCCTGACACCTGAGACCGAAGCGGGGACGCCCCCCCTTCCTTGCCATGTCCTGTGCGTCTTCGCCCGCACTGCAAAGAGAGCGCCAGAGGCCGGAGCTACTTCGATTTGATCCCTCTCTGTGGTGTTGTCCGATGGCGGCGCCAACCCTTTCTGCCCTCGCGCGCAGGGGCATCTCTGCCCATTACGGCTTCAAACCTCAGGATGGGCAAGGCGGGCCATCATGGACATGAAGGGAAGGGGAGTGGATATCGTTGCCATGGCTCGCCCCCTCTCAGGGTCTCTGACCTTCTCCTCCTCTTACTAACGCCCATCTCTCCGCTCTCTCCACCTCATTGAATGCTCATCTCTATTGTGCTCCGTTTCAACGCGCTCGCTTCGGTACAGATCGGGCAACAGACGCGGCGCTCCTTCAGCTGCTTTCATCGAATCGGCTTACAAGTGCTGCTCTCTTCCTCTTCCCCTCCCCCACTCCCCATCATCGCAGAGCCTCGCTGCTCTCCTCATCGACTCGGCTCGCTGAAAGCGCGTGCGCAGACAGAAACGCTCACGGCCGGCTGTGTGTGTGAGAGATAGAGTGTGTGTGTGTGAGAAGGCGCCTGACGTGGAGCGATTTTATCTTGTTTCGCTGCCTGCCCTGAGCTCCTCCGTTGCTCGTGTTTACGTTAACGCACACACATATATCTATCTATCTATCTAGATATATATAGATATATATTTCAGGCCGCGCGATTGGCTTCTGGGAAAGGGTGAAGGCGACTGCATGGTGGGGCACATCGGTGCATTGGTGTCTGGGTGGGGCCTGAGAGTCTGACGCTCGAGGCTTTACTGGTGCGTCATTGACCGATCTTCCTCTGAAGCCTTTGCCCTCTCCAGCTCTCGGGAGCTCTGCACCTGCATGCGCAATCGCACTGTGCGACTGTATCTCGCGTGCTATTCGCGCTGCCGTTTCGCATAGCTCTCATTCGGTCGGTCAGTCGCGCGCTCTCGATCTCTGCATCCGCCTCGTCCACCACGATCCAATGTCTTCCTCGTGCTCGTGGTCTTCATCTGATGGCGACGACAACGACTGCGCGGCGTCATTCTGGAGTGACGCCAACGATGCGGCGAAGGCGGTGGCAGGCGAGGCGAGCCCAGAGAGCGCAACGCGAGGGTGTTGTGCTGAGGAAGGCACGCTCGCTGGTGGTGGCGTTGTCGATGGTGTGGAGGGCGCCCGGCCACTGGAGCCGAGGGAGCGCATTCATCGGTGCATTGATCGATGCATTCCCCCGGCGCTTCTCGCCCATCAGCGCGCCACGGATGGGACCGTAATGGCGCAGCTGTGCGCGGAGCTGGAGGCGTTCGGCGCTCCTGACGCGTGGGCGACGCAGGTGCCTGCAACAGTGTTTGAGGAGTACGAGGCGACGGCCGAAGAGGACGCGAGGGATAACGAGCCAAGCGGCTCCGCCAGCGCCGCCCTGCAGGCGGGGCCGCAGGTGAATCTCTTCGAAGCTGCCTTGTATTCCTGTGAGAGCGTGGCGTACCCCTCGCACCCGTCGGTGGTGGAGCTTCGCCGCACTGCGAAGTCCGGCAGAGGGTCCACAGCCTCCTGGTCGACGCTGGTGCGCCACTTGTCATACCTGACTGTGCGGCTACACAGCCTTCTCTCTGCGCCACACGGAGGCGTGGGCGCGTACGTGCTTCCGCTACGCTTTCAGGCGTTGGTTGTGCCGCTCCTCTACGCCTGGGCGACACACTGGCCCCTCATCGAGGCCGACATCGAGTGCTGGCAAGCGGTCTTGCAGTGCTTTCATGTGGCGTGCCGACCACCGAAGCCTGACAGGGCGGCCGCCGACACAGATAGCGAGGCAGCCGTTCGCGCACCCTTCACGCTGCCCTGGCAGCCGCTGGCGGCGCTGTGCCTGAGCACGCGAGACGAGCAGAACGCTGAGCTGCCCTCGTGGCGCTCCACTCTCACCGCTGTCGTCACCTCGCTACCCTCCCTCTGCCGTCGAGCATCTCCTCACTTCACCCCGGATGCCGTGGACGGCCTATGGGGCCTCGTCGCCGGCCAACTGGCGCCGACGGAGGACGGCGTAGCTGCGCTGTCTCTCTTTGTGCGACTGGTTCCGTACCGTCACCTCTGCCAGCCAAAGACCGACGTGGCTGCAGCACAGGGCTCCGCTGAGAAGGAAGTCACGCGCGTGAGAGAGGAGGACGGCCGCCAGTCTCAGGGGCAGCAGAGGGACGGGCTCGAATCTATCCCAGCGGCAGCCGCGCTACCGCAGCTGACGGCACGGGCCAAGCAGATACTGCGCTTCCTGCTGGTGGAGGCGGCAACGTGGGAACCGCCGGGGCGGCCCTCGCCGGTAGTGGAGCCGAGCAGCGACAAGGGGAACAGGTCGAAGCCATCCGCACACTCTTTTTACCTGACATGGGGAGTGGCCGTCATGACCTTCGTCGGGCTGCTTGCACGCGCGCATCCTGGAGTGACCGGCATGGACGCTTTCGCAGAGCCTCTCTTCACCGCGTGGCTGCAGGCGCTGCAGCTGCCGGCCGGGAAAAGTGGCGCACTTCCAGACGGGTCTACGGCCACCGTGTCGCATCTTTTGCGCAGCGGAGGTCATGAGGCGGACTCGTTGCACGGCCGGAGGACTGTGCGTAGTGGATCCGAGGCGGGCTCGCTCGCTAGTTACTGGACAGCGGCGCCCTACGCGCGACTGCTGAACGCCTTCCCGGATGACTGCGACTCACCGCTCTGGCGGCACTTGGAGCGGTGGCTCCACGCCACGAGCGTACTGGTGCGTCCTGGCATGCCATGCAAGAGAGGCAGTCCTGCCGACCGCGTGTGTGACTGCTACACCGCGTTGGCGCGGGAGGCGGCTCGCCGCTGTGTTCTCAAGGAGAGGGGTGCGACATGCGAGCTGCACCCGTCGCGGGGAGAGGCAGTGGAGGTGGGAGCTGGCGCGCCGGCCAAATCTTCTTCCGGCGGCTCTGCGGCCGACTCGGCCACTGGTGCCGTACCGCACCGCTGGAGCCCCGCCACGGTGGGGAGGTTCGTCTCGTTGCTTCTTCCACATGCTGTGGCGGCGTTTCAGGCCCGTGCGCGGCAGGCGCAGCTGTTTTTGTGTGCTCTGCTCCGGCTCTCGCCCGAGAGGGTGCTGCCGCATGTTCTCAGCTGTGTGCGCACAGGCGTGGACAGCCCGACACAGGTGGCGGTGCAGCGCGCGGCGTCGACGCTGCTTCTCACCGGTGCCGTTCCCACCCTTCTGGCAAGCGCGACCGCTGCCTCGCTGCTGTCGACGAGTGCGAGCAGCGCGACTTTGCTAGCCTTCTTGCGGGAGACACTGCCGCAGTTGCTGGCACTCGTCAATCCAAGTGACTTGGTGAGCTCGATGCCTGTTCTCTCCCTCGTGGCAGTCGCAACAGGCTACGCCGCGGCAGAGGAGGTGTTTGGCAGTGCTGTGGAAGTGGACGCCTTTGCGAAGGCCTACACGGCACGGGCGCTTCCGCTCTTTGCCGCCCACGCAGACGCCAACAACGGCCATTTCGCGTGCGCAGAGGTAATGTTTCGTGCATTTCTTCGGACGCTGCCTCACCCGGCTCTCTCGACGGTGACGCGCGAGGTGTTGCGAGAGGCAGTGAGTCGCGATCACGGTGCCCGCATGACGGGGCTGGTGCGCATGGTGGCTGCTTGCGCGCCGGCGGAGGCGTGGGCCTGCGCACAGAAGCACTGGCTCCGTGTCTTGCTTGACTTGTCTGCGCGAGATGCTGAGGTGGAGTGGGCAGCGTCGCTGCTGGCGGCCTGCCTCGCCGACCTGGGCGACCGCTCACTCGCACGCACCCACGCCGCGGCCATCTGGCGGGGTGTGCAGCTGCAGCTGTGCTTTCTGACAAGTAAGAGGCGTCGCGGCGCTGCGGCGCAAGTCATGGAGGCGCTCATGACATCGCTGATGCGGCCGCGGGAGAGCGCTGCTTGTCACGTTTGCATGGCGAATGGCAGTCACCCCGCGCCACAGCGGCTGCCGAAAGCGGAGGAAGATCGCTGTGCGGCTGGCTTGCCAGCCACTTCGACTCCACTGCTGCCAAGGGTAGGCACAGCGGCAGAGGCGCGTGTGTACGTAGACTGGCCGGCTGCCGAGGATGTGCAGGTGGCGGTGGACCTCTTCAACGCGTCTCTTAAAGACTGCGTGCGAGTGATTGCCGACGTCAACGGCGGGGGCCTCCTCAATACTGCCGCCACAGAGACGGCAGCAGCTGTTTCAGGCGATGGTGACATCTCTGTGCACGCGCGGTTCTTCGCAAACGCCGCCACTGCCGCGGCCGAACGAAGTGGCGGCCCGGCCTCTCACGCTTGCGAGAGCGCCGCAGCTGTCACGCGGCAGACCGTCTTGGAAGGGACGCTGGATTGGATGCTGCGGCTCCTGTGTGAATGCGAGTGGATATTCATTGAGGCAACGCCGACGGCGGAGGCCGCAGATCCGGAGCAGATGCGTGGCGTGCCGTGGTGGGACGTGAACCTGCACGTTGCGTGGTGCCCCACCGGCGCACCGCTGCGCCCAGCAGCGTGCCGGCCGGCTTACACGCGGACGGAGCTGTTTGAAGTGCTTTATAGGTGCGTGTGCTTGCCCATGCTGCACCAACACGTCGTCGACCCCTTGCGCAAGTGCGGTGTCGAGCTGACGGAGCGGTTTGGCGTGCCCCCCACCGAAGGGGTGTCCATGCAGACTGATGAAAGCCTAGCTGACGTGACGGGACTGCTGAAGCTGCTCCAGTGGCTGTCGTCCTCCGTTGTGCGGCTGCCACAGCAGCGGTGGCGTCCAGCTGCTTCGTTCTCACACTACTTGCGCCAGAGCTTGAGAAATCAATGCCCGTGGGTGCGTCGAAGACTTCCGCTTGCGTGCTGGGTTGATTGGTCGCTGCAGCTGCAGCTGGAGGCGGTGACGCGCGGGCATCTGCCAGTGGCACAGAGGACCTTCTCGGCCGTTGTTGCTGTGCTGCAATGCCTGTCTTTCTCTCCGCGCCGGTCCGTCTGGGAGGGCGCGATACGGCTGCTTGTGCACGTGCGCCTCTTCGGTGCCCTCGACAGCGCCTCGCTCACGATTTTCGAGGGGCGAGTTCGCGCCGTGGCGACCGCCGTCATCAGTCAGTGGCGTGCAAGCGTAGCAACCTCAGCGCCCGAGGTGCCTGAGGCGAAGGTGACATTGCGTCCGCAGGAGCAGCCGCTGCTGTGTGGAACCATTTCACCAGCACAGGGAAGCTCAGCGGACGGTCAGAATGGCGTTGGCCAGCCAAGTACCAAAGTCGCTGCGGTGCTCATCGGAGTGGCACCTTCCATGACGCAGCGACTGCATACGTTGCAAGGTGCGCTGGAGGGGGTGCAGAGGCTGCTGGTTTCACTGGCACTCAGCCGCGAGTTTTTCGAGGCGCCATCCATGTGCATTGAATCGCTGCGCTTCCTGACGCGCTTCCCAGAAGAGCTGCGCTCTCCCACGGCAGGCCTGCTGCTCCCTCAGCTCACTGAACGTGTGCGCTCTGCCAAAGGCTTCCTCCCTACCGGTGCCGTCCGCTCCCCCTCCTTCGCCGGAAGCTTAGTGCATGTCGCCCACGGGCTTGCTTCCACGTACCCTGCGCGCGCGGTGCTGCTGGTGGCGTATGCCCATCTCGTCTACTGGCCGTCACCGCATCGCTTAGTTTCTCTGCGCGCCGTCCGCCGCCTTACGCGCCTCACCCTCTCTTCTCACGTCGTTCTGCGGTGTGTGGCAGCTGACTTGTTGCAAGCCGTATCACTCCCAGTCACCGTGCGCGAACCGATGTGGACAGTGTGCGCGTTACCCGATGGCCTTTCGGTGCCTCCTTCGTTCTCGCTGTCACCGGACGCTGTGAAGGAAACTCTGAGTGAGACAGAGCAGCGGACGCACCAGGAGGCCGTGGCGGCGGTGAAAGACTGCTTGCATAGGCTGACAGAGGCGTGCCCGCTGATGCCGTACTACGTCGGCACGGCGGGCCTTGTGTTCCCTCTCAGCTATCTCACGCTTCCCAGGTGCGCAGCAGCCGAACTGGGGCTGTATCCGGCGCACGCAGGTGCGGAGTTGGCATCTCATCACTGGAATCCCATCACCGGTCGCGCCTTCATGGACACCGCCACCTACGCGCGGCCTTCCGACGCTGTCGCGTACCGTCGTGCGTGGCAAACGGCGCTCTTGGGCGATATGAGTCGCGACGGTGGCGACGTCGCAGTGCAAGACGCGGAGGGCGGGAGCTCGTGCGATGCAGACGCGGCGGCACAACAGCTGAGTCCACATGCATGGGTGCGGCAGCTTCTAGCACTGCCGGTGGAGTGTTCCCAAGGGCATCATGACCGTCAGGTGACTTCGCCCATCACGGTGGTGAAGCTGCTCGCGTCGCTGCCGCGGGAGTCGGTGTCGGATGATGCGTCGCTGTCATGGTCGCCTGCTGCTTCCGTGCTGCTCGCATGGGCCGATGACGAGCTGCAGATGTGGCGGTGCAGTCGCCAGCAGAACAACCAACCACGCAGCGAGGACGGGCTGTGCGCCTCTGCTGCCGGTGCAAACCATGGTGACGGTCATTCCGCGTCTTGTGCCCAGCGTGGGACGGCAGACGCACCACCTGCTCACCTCAGCGGCGAGGGAGCGGAAAACTTACGCGCCGCCACGCTTGCCGGCGCGGAGGAGAGTAGGGAGATCGAGGAGGACAAGATGTACCGCCTCTTTCGCTCTCTTGCAATTGTGTCCTCAGCGGTGCTGCGACTGACAGTCCCACTGCAGCCGGCGGTGAGGGCGAGGGCAGCCAAGAAAGGCCCTGCAGATACGGGGCTGCGAGCGCGGGCAGTGCGCTTCTTCTCAGACATTATTGCGTGCGTTTGCAGCTATGCAGCCGTGCCGCACCGCGTTGCGCAGCGGGTGATGCTTGTAGCTTTCACGACGCTGGGAGCGTCAGTGACGTCGGAGGAGCTGTGGACCATCGTCTATGCCTTGCTAGGCGAAGTATGCAGCACGGCTTCCGTGGAGAGAGCAGCGGCGGCCGCTGATGACGCCAGCAGAGGCGGCGATGATACGTGGTCACAACAACAGCAGCGCCTCTTGTCCTTTATTGCCGCCCTCTTCCGTGGAATGCCGCCAGCAGTCATCTGCGCCAGCCTCCCGCGCCTGGCCGCGCTGCTCGAGACTCACGCAGACCTCTTCCGTTCTTCTGCAGTCCACGTCCGGCAGATGGCGGCGGCGGTAGTGGCGCAGCTGATCGCCTTCTCCCCTCTGCAGAGTAGCCTCCGAGCCGAATTCAGCGGGTGCCGCGCCTCCGCTGACGCGCTCGTTGTCTTGCTCATGCGGCGAGCCGACAGCACAGTCTTTCGCGGAAGGCTTCCGCTCCTGTGCGGTGGGACTGGAGGCAAAGGCGATCCGGGGAAGGTAATGCCAACGGCCTGTGGCGCCCCCACCGTCGCCAGCGACGAGACGCCTAACTCTGCGGATGTTGTATCGCCAACCACCCAAGATGCGGCGCTGCTAACCTTCACGATGCTCTGCCTACAGCAATCCACGGTGGATTTGCTTGAAGCACACGCGAGCGACATGGTTCTGCTGCTCTGCTGCTGCCTGGACCTGTTCTTCACGGAGGTTCAGCGAGTGCACAAGGCGGCCGAGATGACTCTCGCCTATCTTATCGCTCGTCGCATGCCCAAGGCGCTTGTCCATGGGTTAGTCGAGCAGCTTTGCCGTGTCTGCACCGGCTCCGTCGCGTATGGCGCTTCGCGGCGGGCCAAGGCGGCGTGCGCGTGTGCGCTGGGTCGACTTATCTTTCCCAACCTACACCGCATCGGTAAGTTCGCTATCATGGAGGAGATTGCTGCCGCGAGCCTCGCTGCTTTGGCGCATCGCGACGCTGGCGTCCGTGCCGAGGGTAGCCACCTGATGGCCGTGCTTACGAAGGTCGCGGCCGAGGCGCAGACACGTGTGCTGGTGCAGCGGCTGGCGCAGGAGCTGCGCCAGCACCCTCGTGACGCTGCAGCGGAGCACCAGCGGGAAGAGGCGCCCTCTATCGCTGGCGCAGGCGCAGCATGTGTAGGCCGTCGTGTGGCCCTCGTGCAAGCGCTGGGCGCGGTTGTGCTGGCTGACCCTGGCGACCTGTCCTCTTACGTGCCGAAGGTGATGGTGCAGCTTGCGTTCTTTGCGCGAGAGGGCAACACCGAGTGTGGCCGTGTGGCGAAGCGCGTCTTCGAGGAGTGGTGGCATGCGCACCGCGAGGGCTGGGAACATGTCTACAAGTCGCGCTTTACTCCGCAGCAGGTAGATGCCATGTCCGAGCTTCTGCTGGCACCGCGCTACTACGCGTAGGTGGCGATGACCGTGGGGGAGCGAGGAGGGGCGGCGCCGAGGTCTAGCAGCGGCTGTGACGAGGGGAGATTTGACGTTGCGTGTTCCTTTCTTGCGAGTGTCAGCCTATCGATTTCCCTCTTTCCATCAGCGGCCCGCGTCCGCCCTCTCCCTCTCTCTGTCGTCCACTCGTCCGCCGCCCCCTTCCCTCCCTCTCCCCTCCTCCACCACCGGACGCGCTTCCTCGTCCTGTGGCACTCCAACGCTGCATGTACGTACGTGCCTGCTTAGGAACATCGAAAGATATGCTCGGAACTCACGCCTTCTCTTCAGAATTTCGCAGTACCACACTACGCACTTCTCTCTTCATTCCCCAGAGGGCGCGCGCACGCTGAAGGCCTACTGTTGAACAGATGCGCGCTGTCCCTTTTCACCTCACGCGCGAGGGATCAGCACAAATAAAGAGGGCCCCTGCCAATGCATGTGATGGAGAGGTGGAGAGAGGGATGATGGCCGTGGCGGACTCACGCCCGTCATTTCTACGCCGCCTCCTACACTTCTTTCTTCAGCGCTCTCCGGAGGTGTCGGAGCCCGTGTCCTTTTCTGCCCTCCCTCTCTCTCGCTTGCCGCCATATGCTATCGAGCATGAGGCGGAGAGGGAAGTGAACAGCGCAGCGACTCGCGCGCATCCCCCCCGTCGGCCGCAGCAGGGCTGTCTCACTCTCTCGAATACTCTTGCGCCTCCCATTCTCTCTTTTTTTTCCAATTTCGTCGATACACACGTCGATTCTGCTCACAATCACACGATGAGACGCACTGTGTTGTCGCCATCGTTGGCCAGGCCCCCGCCTTCGCCCACACTCCCTTCCCCTCCCCCCTCCCATCCAATCACCTAGCAGCAGTTCTTTTCAATTCCAAGGAGTGCGCGCGCGAGGTACGGCCTCCTCTCCTCCCCCTGCCTCTCCTTTTCTTGTTCTTCACGGATACTCACACGTGCAGCAGACGTACGCGTTCGTCTACGCGCCGAGGGCTTCCGGCGAGGGTGAAGGGGCCGAGCAGTCTCGGCTCCCCTCCTCCCCCTCCCCCTCCTTCGTCTTTCACCCACGTGGCATGCAGGAGCGAGAAGGCGATTCCAGTGCCCTTTCCTTCCCACGATCACCCCAGCCCTCCCCTCCCTCCCTCCGGGCCTTTCTTTGCTCGCTTCATTTACTGCCGTATTTCAGGCGTCTTGAGGCAGGGCGTGGAGTGCCTGTACTTTGGGTCATCGCTTATATGTGTCGCACTCGTGTCATCTGCTTTCTTCGCTCACACCTTTGGTGCGCCGGCCATTCGTTGCCACTGCGGCTTCCACCGTTGTCGTGTCGGCGCTCTTTTCGTCCGCGCTAACACCACCACCACTCAGGTGCACCCCCTTCCCTCCTTCGTTGTACCTTTGCCCGCCTCACTCTTCCCCCCTTCTCCCCCCACACTTTCCATCGTGGTTGGACGACGTCGCGTTGTCTTCCTGTTGTTCAAGATCGATTTCTCCTGCCGTGCTCTCGCGGGGCCGGCTGGCCCCCCCCGCTCTCGCACCACGTGCCACCGCCAGTGAGACACGCGCAGATACTCCTCGTTTCTTTCACGCTGTGTATGTATATACGGACTCCCTCCCGTCTCCAACCGTTACTCCCCCTCCCCCCACGTTTTTCCACGAGAGGTGTTCAGCCCCTCCGCCGCCCTCTTCATTCCGCTCAGCTGCTCCTCTTTTTTCACCTCGCCCCCTCCTCTCCTCCTCTCTCTCTCTGTGTGTGTAAGTGTGTGTGTGCGCCAAGGCTCAGGAGTTTCGGTCATTGACGACAGCCCGCGACGAACAGAAGTGTGTCCCTCCCGTGGCAAGGCAGAGAGATGCGGGCGCGGAAGCCAACATCTCTTCTCTCCGCGCCTCTCTGCCTCTCTGTCCTTCGTTTCGCCTTCACTCACTCCGCTCCGTGCCGCTGCCATCGGCGCTCGTCTCGGTCTTCCTCTTCCGCTTATTGGCACTCATCTGCTTGGCAGCGGTGTCCTGCAGAGCGCACCTTTCCTTTCCTCTCCGCCTTCCCTCCCCCCTCTCTCACACACGCGCGTGCGTGTGCCTCTCCTCAGGGTTGCTGCACGAGAGATAATATCTGAGACACACAGAGAAGGACGAGCAGCGCGGCACCCGTGCCATCATGAGCTCTTCTTCCTCTCCACTGGCTTCCCCCGCCCTCGCCGTGAGGCGGTCCTCATCCAAAGGACGGTCGCTGCTGCCTTCTCCACCCACCGCAACTTCCTCCATCGAGTATCCTGGCATGCACACAAACGCGTCTGTGGGTAGCCCTCTGACGCTGACGTCGTCGACGCAGTCGCCCTTTACGCACTTGACAGAGCGGCCGCGGCTGGCGAGACCGCCTGCACCACTGTCGGAGAAGCAGGATCCACATGTTGAGGACACCGCCGCCGCGGATGAGCCGGCACAACGGGTAGAGCTGCTGGCGCTGATCGCGCGGCTCCGCAAGCTGCTGATGCCAGCCACGGAGCGGCTTCTTCGACTCCATGGTATTCTCAAGTCTCTAGAAGAGCAACTCGTCGTGGTGACTCCAGCCGCTCCGCTGGCCGCCGCAGCGAGTGGCACCTCCGCCGGTGCATCCATCTCCTCTGTGAGCGTGTCAGAGGCCAATCCGCCTCTGCGGCTGTGCGTCACCGGGGCGTCGGAGCCAGAAACGGAAGAGGTGTTCCATTTTGTTGTCCACCGTGACCCGCCGCAGATGCGGTGCGGGACAAGATCCGGGGTAACCGGAAGTGCGAGTAGCGGCCGCTCCCCCGCCTTCAGCAGCAGCGCTGGCCGTGGTGGCCGCCCTTCCACATCGGATACAGGTCTGCTCGTCTCACCACATGCTTCGCCGTCTAGCATCGCCCAGCGGAGGTGGTCTCGCCTCGAGTCAGGTGGTAGAACCGCAGGGACGAACTTGATGGCATCCGGCGACGACAGGCAGGGGATGACGACACCGCCGCCATCCAGTCAATTCCCCTCTACCCCAACCTCGGCGCGGGGGGTAATGGGCGCCGCTCATGCGGGGGTGCACGGGTGCCCATCCCCCGGCGATACGAGTCGTCCTCACAGTCCGGCGATCACAGACTCGCCGTTGCCTGACCAGTTCCCGCTGCCTACAGTGCACTTGCACATCGCATCTGGCCTACACCTTGGCGGCATGCGGAGGGCTTGGGACAACGAGCCTATTCTATCTCACCCTCCACTGACCACGCCTCCGCCGCCGCTGCCTGTTACGGTGCCCGTGACCACAACGGCAACGACAAAGATGGGCAGCGAAAGCTTTGGCGCAGCCGAACATGGCAGCGATGTCGGACGTCTACCAGCCACCGGCATTGCCCACAACCTGCAGCACTGTACGGTCTCTCCTCACCCGCCGCCCTTGAGCGTCACCCCAGGTGGTTCACAAGGTGCGACACCACAACCTCCGCTGCCAGCAGCGCCAGCGAACCACCACGTGCGTCGGGTGCGCTCGACGGCATCGTCAGAGTCCCGACCGGTCGGCAGCTCAGCCGCCGCCGGGGTAGCGCATGATACTGAAGCACCGAGCTGCGAATCGCCGACGTTGCTGCCGGAAGGGGGCGCAAGGAAGAAGGGCGACGGTGGCGGACGCACGCCCTCCATGAGCCTGTCCTCCACTATGCCCGACCTTCTTGCCACGCCACCGCCCCCACTCCCGGGGTTTTCTAAAATAACCACAGCCGAGGCGGGTGGCTCGCTGTCCTGCATCCCATCGCCGCAGCCCGCTACCTTGCCGGTGGTCTCCCTACCATCGCCAACGCAGCAGAATATCGGCGTTCGGGGGATCGTAAGCCATGCTGCGGGGGCCAGCAGCGGCGCTGAGGGCACCGGCTCTCGGTGCAAAGCTGGAAATGGCCACGCCTTCGCCAGGGCCTCGCCCTCGCCTAATAACGACTTTCCAACGTCGCTGACGCCCATCATGATCAACCCGCTCCAGCGCACATCATCTCAGTGCTCCGAGGCGAGCGAACAGCTGCAACATTATCACCGGTCGCTGCATGGGAGCTCCCTGTCGCCCGGAACGGCGCGCTTCATTACGCTGCCGACGCCCTTTTTCTCGAGGGCGCGGAATCGCCAGCATGGTACTGGTGGCCACAGCCGTCGCGAGGATTCCACCATCCTCTCCCACATCTCCTCTTTCACCCCACCAGCGATGCGACTCGTGCAGCGGATGCGGCGCCGTATGGTGTTACTCGGCCAGATGCAGCTTCGACTCTCCGCCTGGGACCTCTTCCACCCAGCCCACATCGGCAGCCTTCATCAGTCACCATTGCCGACCACGACCGCGGCGCCTTGCACCGCAAGCCCTGCCGTGCTGCTGAACGCGGCAGAGCAAGGTAGCCGACAGGCGAAGAATAGGCCTCTAAGTCGTGTGAACAGCAGCGTAAGCAGGCTGAGCAACTCGAGGTGCCAGGAGTACCCAACACCCTTGCATGGCATCAACACGATGCCGGATACGCCGTTGCAGGTGCCACTGGGCCCCCATTGGCTCGTGAGTATAAACGAGGAGGGCGTTTTGCGCTACGAGCCGCTGCCGTCGGCTGCGCAGCCGCCGCCGTACATGCAGTGCCCGCCGGTGGCGACCACTGCCGATTTCGCCTTTCTCTGTGTACCATACGAGGCGCTGGTGCGGGGCATGGGGTCGGAGGCCGGCCACGGCGATGACACGGGCACGAGTCCTGTGCTTAGCGCCAGCACCGGCGGTGTTGGTATGGCCGTCAGTTGTGACGGCGAGGCTGAGGAAGACGTGGCGGCGGCGCTGGACGTCCTTTTTGGGCTCTTTAGTGGCACCAGACATCAGCACTCGCAAGCGCAGCGGCACAACACCTCCACAGGGGCGTCGTCTATTCTCGTGACGGTGAGCGGCGGCGGCACCAGTTTTTCCACCCCACCCGCTCTCTCTGTCAGCTCTCCCTTACGCGACGGCGAGGTGCGGCTTCCGATGTCGTGCACCGGCAGCGATGGTGGAAAGCGTACTCAGAAGGACGGGCGGCAGAGGACGGCCACAATTACCTCCCGGCACGAGGCCAATGCGTCCGTCGTCGCCACCGCTCGAGGAGGAAGCCGTCAAGAGGAGACGGCATCGCATGAGGTCAACTCTCTCGATGCCTCCGCGCTGCGCACCAGGATCCATGCGACCGCCAAGCCCACCACGGTTGGCCTTGTGCCCTCAACCTTGACGCCGCCGCACTCTGCGGGAGGCCTTGAGAAGGAAGTCGCTCTCTTGCCACACCGGCTCGACACGGCGCCAGGCCCACTGCTCTCGTTGACCGAAGAGTGGCTGTTGCCTCTCCGTCAGGCCCTTGTCGATCGCACGATCTTCCTCCTCGTCAAGTCCCGCAATGAGGAGGTGCCAACACCAAGCCGGCGCCGTTCGAATCCGTCGAGTAACGCTGAGTACTCCGACGGTGCCATGGACGAACGGGTGGTGCAGCGGTTTCTGAACCTTGCGAAGAGGCGCTACGGGGTGGTAGTTCAGCCGTGGCGTGTCATCATCTTCAGCCACCGCGACGCAAAGCGAGCTCGAGATTTAATGCTGGCCGTCTACGCTCAGCGACTCCGCCAGCAGCGGCAGCTGAGCATCGGCCCGCAGGCAGATACGGAGGTATCGCAAACGCCGCGGACCAGTGGCACCAGCGAGGACGATGGAGTGGGCAAGAGCACGTCAGCCTGCGACGCGGATGTGCTCGTTTCTTCTACCGTATCGCCTCCCCCCCGCAGCGGCGCGCGCCACTGCTCTCTCTCACCACTTGAATCCTTGTACGCGGCACCTGGGGTGCCGGCGATGGCCACCCCTCGCTGGGCGCAGACACCGCCGGGCGCATCCCTCACATCGACCTCGCGGCTCACCCTCATCTCTGTGAATGCCGGCAGTGAGTGGCGCCGTGGCCGCGGTGATGGCGCCAGCCGCCGGCACGACATGGAGGATGACAAGCGGGAGTTGGCCGACCCCGTCTACACGCTCCTGGCGCAGGAATTGAGTGTGCCGTCGCTGTCGGCGGCGCTGGAGCAGTACAAACCGCTGCTGGGGTACCGCGCCACACCACGGCTGCCTCCGCAGGCCAGTGCAGCGTCAACACCTGCTGGCAGCCGCTTCCGAGTCAGCTTCGCAAGCGGGGCGGGGTCTGCTACGAATACCACGGAGGAGGGTGATCAGGGCCCTGCTGACGGCTCTCGCGAGCTTCCAGGTGCAGCGGGTTCCGCCACCGCCATCGAGGGCACCACCTCGACGGACGTGAGCAACGACAGCGTCGACGCGGAGGCGGCTGCGGCTTGCATGCATGCGCGGGAAGTGGTGTGGCGCTCCAGCGGCGCCGCCGGCGTGAGCAGCGCCCTTCGCTACTTCCAGCACTCGGCAGTCGCGCATCGCTTGGCACGGGCGGCGTTTTCCGTGATGGCGTGGACATGGCAGCTATCCGCACTGCTGCCGGCCGTCATCAAAGACGCACAGTCGCGCTACACTCGACTGCGGCACAGCCGCCGCCACACTCAGCACAAGTTGCAAGGGGTATTGCGAAGTCTCGAGCTGCACATGGCCGCTAGCCCCACCAAGAGCGTAGCGGCCCTCGAGGCGCGATTGCAGGAGGGGTTCCGCGATTTGATGCAGCGCTTTTTGCGAGACCTCCGCCGACTGCTCGTTTGCACCGTCTTGGCGACAACTACTGCCGCCTTCTCGCCTGCCACTGGAACCTCGTCAGCCTCGTGGCCACCCATCGGTCTGCCAGCCTACGGGCAGCGCTCGCAACAGATGCCACCCACAGCACCGCTAGATGCCCTGCTGGCGTACGATTCACCATGCCTACGAGAGGCACACCAGCGTCTTGCTCGAGCCGTCTTCCACTTCCACGCGTTTTACCTCGCTGGGCACTTCGCCTTCACAGCACCGACCCCACTCCTGCCCTCGCGCTCGCATCACAATGTGCCACAGGAGTGCACACCCTCAAAGCACCCGAGGCCCCTTTCCGTGTACGAGCAGCGCCATGCCGCTCTCCAGGAGGCTATATCTCTCGCGCAGTTGCCGCTCAACACATTGCCGCGGGTGCTCAACGAGCCCACCGCTACCCCGCGTGGCGAGCCGTGCACGCGGCCTGGCACGGCGGCCTCCGCGTCGCTGTTGCCTCCTGCACGAGCGAACGCCTCGGCCACCACAACGCCGGCACGCCCTGTTCTTCTCCCGACCCCTCCAGACAGCACCACACCGACTTCGATGACCGCAAAGACGGAGGCCGAAGAGGCGCAGATGCCGAAGGTAGACTTCGGATCTGAGTGCCACCGCTGCTGCGGCTCCCGCATCATGAGCGCCGCAGGCTTCACTGGCTGGTTTAAAGAAAAGTCTACGCCAATGCGACCCGTACGGTGCAGCGAGTCCGTCGCCACGCCTGGCAGTGTTGCTGACGGTAGCGGCAGCGATGATCGGGCACAGAGGCATTTACCGTCGTTGTCGTCGTCGTTGCTTCACACCCCTGCTGGAGGTCAGGGGAACGCTGCAGCGTGCTTGAAGTCTGCCAGCGCGGTGCCAGTCACTGCTTGCAGTGGCATGGCATGCGGACGCGGCGTCCGTGGACAGGAGCATGCGAAAGGGCGGATGCATTCAGAGCAAGCGGCAGATGGGGGCGCAGACGTCGGTGGCACTCACCAACTCAATTGTGAGGAGCTTCAGCAGTGTCGCCTCGCAATGGAGCGGCAGCTTATTGCACACGTCTCGCAGATCAACACCGAGATCATCAACTTTCTCCTCGCCGCTTGCGTCGCGGCAGTGCCCCGCTTGCAGCGTGATTGTGTAGACGCAGAGCTGGCGCGGGTAAAGGACGCACAGGCGGAGATCGTGTCGACCTTCACGACAGCGGTGCGCGGCCGCAAAGACGCCGCTATCTCGATGTCCAACCTCTACGCCTGGCTCGAGGATTGGAGCGCTGCCATGTCAAGTCTGGTTTCTCTGGTGAGGTCGCGGCCGTATCTCGAGAAGTTTATTACGCAACTGCGTGCTGCCCTTTGCGAGGATGAGGTGCGCGCGCTCGCTATCTTCCGCTCTGGAGGCGGAGCTTCAAAGCCGTCGGAGGAAGCGCCATTGCAGACGCCGCCGATTGCTGGCACGTCATTGTTGTTACCCAGTGCAGCAGCCGCGGCGCGTCGTGAAGTCAGCGCAGCTGCCACGCGCTTACCTGTGCTGAGCGGTACAGCAATGGCGAGCGGTTGCCGCGACTCAAAAGACAGCACGCCGAAGAGTTTGGCAGAGCCGCACGCAGCCGCACCTCCCAGCCCGACTGGCGCTCCCTGCACCTTCGCCTCGACGTCTCTGGCGGCGGAGGTGGGCCACCGCTGTGCTCGAATGCTGCGCTACTACGCCGGCCTCGCCCACCAGCAGCATGCCTGCAGCCTCAGCGGCGACACCGGCGAAACCTGCACTGGTGCGAATTTACAGCGTAGCGCCGTGCGAGGCGATACACTAGCGCCTCTGTCGCCTTCCCGGTCGCTGCGCTCACTTCAGGGTGGCACCTCGACGCTGATTTCACCGTGCCGAAGCCTACGCATGAAGGGAGGCGGTGGCGGGCGTCAGGGGTTGGGCTTGAGCACTTCGCTGTCCAGCATGTCGGCCGCGTGGAGTCGTGAGGAGGAGCCCCTCCCCGTCGAGGGCGGAGCCCGTGGCCCGCGCTTGCTCGACTCCAATGACTTCGCGACGGCAGCGTCATCTTTTTTTGCTGTCCCGACGCGCTCCCCCGTAACGGATACGCTCGCTGTGCTGCTGGCCACGACGCAGGAGGAATCCCCTCCATCCGCGCAGCTCACCCTGGCGCTGCAAGCGGCTGCCGCTGCAGATTCGGGTGCCTCAGGCGGCGGCATCTCAGCCCGGTGTGACCGCAAGCAGGCTCTGAGTCCTGTTGACAGCACCGCGTTGGACCCGCTTTTGGGTCCCGTGAAGGCCAACGCGGCAGCCGCCGCCACGCATCGCTTCGTCAAAGACAGCAGCGGTGCGTGGCAGAGGCAGTTGGCGCAGTGGCGCTCTGCTATGACTGAGGCGGAAAGGCCAGCTGATGATGCCTCCGCGGCACCATTGCTGTGGATTCTTCTGGACACATGGGACGAGACGCTGCTTCGCATGCCCTACGGGCTTCTTCTCGACCTCGACACCGTCACCTACGGCGAGTCACTCAACCGCATGAGTGCTGAGCTCCTTCATACGCAGCAAAGCTGGAAGCGCCGTTGCGAAGATTCGCTGGCGCGCATCGAGCGGCAGCTAACGGCACTGGAGGGCGATCTCTATAGGATGCGCGGCAGCGATGGGGAAGCACGCGTCGAGTACACGCAGGAGTTGCGAGCCATTTTCGATGCCGCTTCCGCCCTCGTTGCTTCCCGTGATGACGCCCTGCACGAAGGCCTCTTCTCTCTCTGAAGTGCGTGTGCGTGTGCGAGTGGGTGGGTGGCGCTGCCCGAGGCGGGCTTGCGGTGGACAACGCTTGAAGGAAGGCGGGCGTGAAAGACGGAGGGGGGGTAGCCGCCGTGCGGTGCGAAGAGTACGGCCCCTCCCCTTCTCCCCTTCTTCTCTTTGCCCCATTTGAGGACCGTCAACGTACGCGGACCTCTCCCGGAGTTTGTGTATGGACGACATGTTGCGCTTCGTGCAGAGGCGGCACTACGAAATGGTGCTTTCCACCCCTTCTCTAACGATGATACCGCAGGGCATATCTGGCCGTGCCCAGCATCTCAGGGGGCCGAGTCCCCCCCTCCCCTCCCGCACAGAGCGTAGGGGGGAGGGGTGACCGTGCCCGGCGCCCACCGCATAGGGATCTCAGGGCGACGTATCGCTGTGGATGTTGGCGGTGAGGCCCTGCATAACGTCGCGTCGGAGCAGCCTGTGACAGCGAACACGCTTGCACGACACAGATGATGGGCAGAGTGTCGGCGTGACTCGAGCGCAGCGCGTGTGGCCCTCGCCGTCCATCGGCGTGGGGAGCTTGGGCCGCTCCGAGGGGCTCGACAGGTGACGACCCACGGAGCGTTGGAGGTGGGCAGCATGTGAGGGTGTGGCCGCTTGCAGCAGATGACGGAGCGAGCGGCATTACTATGGCCCTGTGTGTGCCGCCGCTTTGCAGCACCGCAGGAAATGGGCCGCGTGCCAATCCCACACGTGCACTGCACAACCGAAACGGTGGACCACATTGGGATGGCGTACGCAAAGACAAGAAAAGTGTGCGCTTGCGCATCATGGCTCGCTCTCTGTTACGGATAGTTCTTTGGGAAAAGCACGGAGCCATCTGTGCGCGCACAGACTCTGTTTCGGGAGGTTGATGGTGCCTCTCCTGCGCAATGCTCCGCCGCCCTCTCTGGTGGTCAGCCGGGCCTCGCTTAGTTTCGCCTTATCGCGTTTTCCTGCCGGAAACGGCGACACTGTGAAGTAGCGGAGATGTAAAGCAAGAGGATAGGAGTGCCGCAACATGGCGCGCGTGTGGGGCCGTGTGGACGCGCCTGTCAGTACTCGCCAACGAGGAACGGAACGCCACGTAGGTGTGCATGCGTCGCTGTCTGTGTGCCTGTGTGTGTGTGCGTGTCAGAGAGAGGAGGGGGGGAGGAGTACGGCGGAGCGCCGGAGGAACGATAAACGTGCTCGGGTGCGCGGGCTCTCTAAGGAGTAGCTAGGCCTGGCGCACCGCTTCGCATGGTGAACGCCTCCCTTCATTCTTGCCGTTCCATTCGACTTGTCCGTCCCCCCCTCGAAGCTGCCGCTTGACCGTGCCGAGGGGAATGAGGAGAGAAGGTCAGGAGGCGCAGTGCCTTTACTTTGGTAAGAAGGGGATGATGCGGCACCTCCTTTACAACCACCTCTCTGCCCCCGCTGTTGCTCTCTTCTGCAATGTATGCTAGTGCCTTTTCTCCATGCTCGCACGCGTCCGCGCAACCTCGCCTTCTGTCGCGCCCACCTTTGCTCTTCCCCATACATGTGTACATGCGGCCGTACGCAGCGGCAATCGGGCGTTCCGCTCCGCGCTTCTTCGCCACCAGTGAAGGTCTCTCTCCCTCCCTCTCTCCCTCTCTCCCCTCATTTCGAGCACTGGCGCAGCGCAGCAGCCAACGAGCGTGCGAGGACGAGGCGCCCGAGCACTAAATGGCCTCCGACTTCACGGCGCTGCGCAGCAATTGCACTGCGCTCTTTGAGACTGCAATGCCGCCGCTTCTGCGAAGCTCACTGCCCCCCGCATCGTCCGTCGGCGCCTTCTCTGCTGCTCCACCCGAACGGGTTTCCGTAGCTGCAGTCCGTCACCCTGGCGGCCCCCACGGCGGCAGCGCGTCGGGGCTGAGCTTCGTGCCGTCGATCGCCACGCTGTCGAGCCGCAGCGCGGAGGCGGCTCTGCTGCGAAGGGAGTGGGAGCTGCGTAGCGAGTATTATCGGCTGTACGCTGAAGAGCAATGGAGCGTACGCCAGCAGCGCGAGTCGAAGCGCCGGCAGGCCGACGAGGAGGGGCGGCAGCGTGCGATGGCGTTGGCTCGGCACATCGAAGAGGAACGCCAGCAGCGCGTGGCAGAGCAGCGGGAGCGTCTTATCCAGAAGGAGCAGGAGCTTGAAGAGTGGAAGCGGGAGCGGCGAGAAGAGGCCGAGGCAGCGCGTCGTCGACAACAGCAGGAGGACGAGCGGCGCCACGAACTCCAGCACGAGCGCGAGCTGGCCCGCATCAGGGAGGAAGCGGCGTCTCGGGCTACCTCGGTGCGGAATTCTGAGGATGTGAAGGCAGCGATAGAGCAGTCCCTGCAGAAGATGCAGAGCACCATGCAGGAGCAGCTGCGTGAGGAGGTGCGTGCGCTGGAGGCAGCGCACCGGTTAGAACTTAAACGTCGTGAGGAGGAGTGGGCAAATCGCGTGGTCGAGATGGAGGTGAGCCGAAGCACAGAGTTGGCCGACCTCACACACCAGCTGCAGCTCAACCAGACACGCGCCACCAACGGCGAGGAGCAGCTGCGTGAAGCCCGGGAGCAGCTCACAAAGCTTTTGCACGAGTTCGATCAGCTGCGTCTCCAACTGCAGTCAGGTAGCCCACACTCCGATCGGGATCGCGAGGCGGCGCAGCAGTTGGCTATGACTCATCGCAGCGCCATAGAGCGTCTGCAACAAATGTACGAGGACGACAAAAAAGCGCAGCTGCGCCGCTACGCAGAGGAGCGCGACCGCGCGAAATATGAGGAGGGCCGTCGCCTTGAGGAGCTAAAGGCCGGCCACGCTGCGGCGATGCGCGGCAAGGACAACGAAATCGACCATCTCGGTGACCGCGTTCGGCAGCTGGAGCGCGAGCTGCAGGATGCGAGCACAAAGGTGGCGCTGCTACGCGCGAACGAGGAGGAGACTGTCTCGGTGCGCGTGGAGAAGGCCCGCATGAAAAATGAGATGCGCCAGTTGCAAGCCGCGAAGGCGGCGTTGGAGGACACCAAAACCCGTCTGGAGCGCAGTCTGCACGAGGCTGACGCGCGGGCAGAGCGTCAGAGCGAGCAACTGCGGGCTCTGCAGGCGAGCACGGTGTCAGGCCAGCGGGAGCTGACGTCAGAGCGGGACGAGCTGCGCCGCGACAATGCGGACCTGAAGAGCGAGCTCGCTAAAGCCCGCGATAGTTATGAGGAGGAGTTGGCGCGGCTGCTGAAGCGGCTCAAGAGCGCAGAGGAGGCGGCCGCGCACCTGAATGTGCAGGAGGTGGAGCAGAGCGCGCGCAACGCCGTAGAGAGGGCTGAGGAGGCTCGTCGCAACGCCGAGAATACCCTTGCAGAGGTGAGGCGCAAGCTGAAAGTAGCGGAGGAGGAGGCGCACACGTCTAAGCAGAGCGCGGAGGCAGCGCATCGGGATGCCGCTCAGGCGCGGGGCCGCGTCCAAGAGCTGCAGGCGCAGCTGGAGGAGCGTGCCGCGCAGGTGCGCACGCTGGAGACGGAGGCAGAAAGGAGAGCGGGTTTAAACAACGAGGTGCGGGAGGCCAAGGAGCGCATGGGGCGGCTGCAGGCCGAGTACGACGCGGAGCGCGAGTTGAGACGCAGGCAGCACGAGGCCGCGCTAGAAGCGAAGGAGCGAGAGGTGCAGCAGTGCCGTACCGATGTGCTCGAGGCGAATAAGAAGCTGCATGCGCTACGCGCGGAGACCGCCAGCGTCGAGTTTCAGAAAGAGGGCCATCAGCAGCGGCTCGCTCGCCAACTCACGGAAAGGGAGGAGGAGGTGGCGCAGCTGCGCCGGCAGCTCGAGGACAGCCGCCAGTCCCTCGAGCAATGGAAGGCGACCTACGAGGAGCTCCAGCAGAGCAGTGGTACCAACACGGATGGCTACAAGAAGGCTGTTCGCGAGCGTGAAGAGGAGCTCCAGGAGTGCCATCGCCGACTGCGCCAACTGCAGGAGGAGAAGGCCGAGGTGGAGCGCCGTGTGCGTGCCGAGGAAGCCGCTCGAATGTCGGCCATTGCGCAGAGCGGCGACGCGCAACGACTACTGCGTGAGCGTGAGGCGCAGATCGATCGGCTGGAGCGCGAGGTGCGGGGGTTGCGGGCGCAGCAGGCCTCATGGTCGACCCAGGCCGTCTCTGTCGCGTCGCCTGCTCATCCCTCTGAACCGCCCTCTCTTCCTGCTCCCGAGCCTAAGGCTCCGCCGCTCCTCAGCGTGACATCACCGGGCGCTCCCTCCATCACCACCAGCACCACAGAAACCTCGAACGCAGCCGCACCGTCGCTGATGCTGCAGACCAGCAAGCCAAAAGCGCCCGGCGTGCCGACCGTGTGCAGCGTTGGTGTACCAACGAATGCCTTACCAACACCTGCCAGTGCCTGGGGCGGCGTGCACCCGCCGCCGGCGCCTTTATCCATCCCCGCCGCACCACGGTCGCCTGTCGTGACGGTGCCGTTGATGCAGCCTCTCGACCACGGTACGACCTCCACTGATGGCACGACAGAGGGAACCCCGCTGAGCATTCCGGTCCCGGTTTCGCTGTCGCCATCGTCATTACAAGTCGGCCGACGGAGCGGCGACGGCCCGTCGCTGACGATCGCCATACCCACACCTGCCGGGGCTCTCTCCCACACCACGTCCGCGGCACAGCCCGCATTCTCCCCAACTCCGGTCTCCGTGGCCCTACGCAGCCCAGGTAGCGCTCCCAGTGCAACCCATACAGCACCCGCACCTTCGGCGCCCTCACCAATGCCTCCCGTAGCCGTGCACGCGACGGCAGCCGCCCCTACCAGCTCCTTCGCAATACCCCAGCCCATGGCACCGCCGCCGCCACCTGTTCTGCCCGTGGCTGGGGGCATCTACAGCGGCATTGGTGGTAGCGTACCGCCGGTGCCAGTGCCGGCACCCTCTGCGTTCGGCGGCGCACCGGCACCGAGGGTGGATGCGCCGGGTATACCTGTCCCTGCACCTTCTCGCACCTTCCCCTCCTACTCAGCAGGCGACTACAGTGCGGCACCGCCACCGCCACCGATACCGGTGCCGCTGGCAGTGCCTCACATTACGAGCACGCCTCTCTCAGCGGAGCTGGGTAAGAGAGAGAATAAAAGCACACATGGCCACCGTGGTCATCACCATCACCACCGCACCTGAGCGGATCTCTGAAGAGTGGGAAGGCGGGGCAGAGAGCGTCCTCGGGTGTGCATCTTTGACGCTGCCCACCCCCTCCTCCTCCCTCCACTGCGTCGAATGCGCGCGTATGCATGTGTATAAGTATCTGTATGTGTGTGTGGGTGGGGGGGGCGTGCTTGTGCCTAACGAGTTCCCCCGCTTCTCCTTGCGCGAGGCGAGAAGTAGTTCGTGGGCCTCTGACTAGAGCCATTGTGCCCATAACCACCCCCATCACCATCCACTCGATTCCGCGCTCTCTGAGCTCTGCGTCGATGGCAACACGCACACCACTCCCGTCACCCCTGTTGTTTCCTCCATTGTACGATTACATGTCTGCTGTTGTTAGGTATGCACACGTGCACGAATGTGTGTGTGTGTGTGCGCTTGCGTATCTCTCTTTCTGGGTGCGCAGGACTGCCTTTAGACCTTACGGATGTCCATTGGTCGTTGCTTCTTCCCTCTCTTTCCATGTGTGTGTGGGCGCTCCGATTCAGTGGTGTAGAGGGGGTCAGATAATGCGGGGGCGCATGGGTGAGTGCAGGGGAAACAAAGGGAAAAAGGGTGGTGATGGGCTATCGCACTGATACCCCTCTCCCTCCCCAGCTCTCTCTCACACCCGCTGCTGCTCTACTGGCGCCCCACCCCTTTAACTCAGCCACACCAACCAGGAGCGCGAGAGTTGCGAGGAGGAGCCGCACAGGGCGTATGGGAACCCGCTCTCCGTCTCTCTTCGCCAATGTTTGCATGTTAGATGATGAGCCCAAACAGGTGAAGGCAGATGCTCCGCAAATCGGCATCTCTGCATGTGCCACCGCTGGTGTGAGTTTCCTGTGCCCGGGCGCGCTCACAGGAGCGGGAGGGGGGAAAAAGGGGAGGGGCAATGTGTGGGGTGGGGCGGGGAGAAGTGGCTTTGCATGCACAACTGTCCCCCCCTCTTCTCTATCCCCGTACCCCTGCTCACGTCAGCCTACCCGCCCGTAGTCACGGCCGCCATCTGCCCCCTCCCCCCTTCTCTTTCACATGGACGGCGTGCAGCAGCACATAGAAAACAAAGCCCATCGAATAAAGGACACGAAAGGCGAACAGCTCGGCATGACAGTCGCCTCATCTCGCGTACGCCCTCCTTCTCGAATCTGTAGCCCTTATTGAGGCCGTGGAGAGACGGCAGGCCTGCGGTTTCTTTAGCAGTTCAGCCATGCGTGTCGCATCGATGCCTCTGTCCCATTGCTGGGTGCTCCTCCCCCCTTCACCGTTTCTGATACAATCGCTTCACTTCCCGGTGAGCTTCTTTTCTTGTGTGACCTTCGATGTATGTACTCCTGCGTGCAGGCGCAAGTGCGCCTGCGGATCCGTGGCTGTTAACGAAAGTCCGCATAAAAGGGGGTGACGCGGCTGCCGGACGCCCTGCGCAAGAAGTGCTTTCTGACCAACCGTCGACCCCCCTCACACACACACACACACAGTCTCATCGTGCACCCATTCACTGCTCTGCAACTACAAGCACCTCTGTGCGGGCGCGCTTTACCTTCCGGAGAGAGGGAGACTTGCGGAAGCGGCGGTGGCACATCTGAGGTTTTGTCCCGTGTCGCTCTCTCGCTCATCTCGCCCAGCTCCTCCGTCTCTCTCTCTTACGCCGATGGCATCACCGCCCCCGCCCGCGTTCGGCTGCGAGCAGCAGCAGAGGTGCACATTTTCCATGCACTGCAAGCGCTCCCTTCACCCGACGCTGACGCACCAGTTTGATGTGACGTGGCCGTGGCCGGGACTGGAGCGCAAAGGGCAGCCTCGCGCCTACAGCGTGGCCAGTGCCGCAGAGGGTGCTGTGGACTCCTCCACAACACAACAGGACAGCATTTTCAAGGAGGAGGAGGACGAGGGAGAGGAGGGTACGCCCGCCGCGCCGATGCCCGACCGTGACGCTTTCACCGCGGCCGACCGTAGCGCGTCACCGCTTTGGCGAGATCGACGCCGCTACGGGTGGCCAACATCCATTCTCGATCTCTCAGGTGACCCGTTCCTTGGCCAGCACGAGACTCGTCGCGCCAGCATGCTTCTCTCGCCAGGCTATCGCTGTCTCTTACCCTTGGTCGAGCTAAGCGAGCCGGAGCAGCTGCAGGACAGAGCCGGCGCCGCCTTCTGGCGCACAGCTTTCAAGCCGCCTTTGCACAGGGCGCAATCCTTTGAGTCGACCTCGTCGCTTAGCGCCGCCCGCTCGCCGCCGCAGTGTGCCGAACTTGTCATCGGCGAGCTCTCAGGAATTGAGCTGGCGGTTCGGGAGCGCCATGAGATGGCGACGACATCATCTCGGTACCATGGGCACCCATTCGTGAAGCCGCCATTTCTCTCTGGCACGTCACTCGGGCCCCGCCCAGTGGCCGAGTCCACCCCGGTCTCAGCCGGTGGGGGGGCAAGGCTGGCGACAGAGAGCCCCGATATCGGATCGCAAGGTGCAACGCGAGAGGAGACGGTGCCGGCGCCTGGCCATGGCCAGAGAGAGCCGTTGACTGTGCTGACCTTCTTTTTCTACACGATACCGTTCCGCATTCGGTGGCTCTCGCAAGTTGCCGGCCGCATTGTCGTCTCTCTGCCATGCGAGGAGCGGCTGCTGACCTTGCACGCACCCCATGGAAGTCGTGACTACGGCGGCGCGCCTTACCAATCTCTTTCGTCGGCGCCTGCAGCTGGGAGTACTTCTCGGAGCGCGATCATCGCCATGTCGCAAGTGCACAGCTACACGTTGCCGCGCGGTGTAGTTCCACTGGATATTTCGGAGGTGTTTGACCGCCCCTTCCTCGCCGTTGGCACAGCTGAGCACGGGGTGCTGCTGTGCCACCTTGACCCGTCGACCGGTGTCATACAGGGCATCGCGCGCTGGATCTCACTGAGGGGGTATGGAAGCTCGCTGTACCCCGTGACCCGCCTCGCTGCGGTGTTCCCGGCGCGTCGGCCGGCGCCCGCGACGGATCGCTCCCCATCTTTTACCTCACCCCCCTCGTGGGTGCGGCGCGCCCATACCCTCGAAAGCCTCAACGACGGCGTGCTCGTGTGCTCCTCGCCTTACGAGCCTACGGCCGCTGTGGTGAAGCTCGGCGCGGCCGCAGAGGGGGTGGTGGAGGACTTCCCCGTCATACGCGGGGTCGACACCGTCCTCGACGTCAGCGCGGCCGTGCAGCCCGATTTGGGGCCGCTGGTCTGCACCGTCTCGCGGAAGCTCCTACGGTTGCGTGTCATTGAATCGCCGACGGAGGAGGCGGAGCGGCGCACTGCGCTTCTGATGAAAAGACTGGAGGGTGGTCTTGCCGATCGTGCGCCCCCGTGCCTGACGTACGACCGGATGGCGCGACTCGAATGCCCGCTTCTCCACGTCGCTGCAAGCCCCGCTGTCTTGCAGTCCTTCACCGAGAAGTACGTGAGCCGGCGCAGCTACACGAAGCACTGGCAGTTTGTGGTGGATGGCGCGAATCGGGTGGTGCTGCTAGACCGGACGGTGAGCCAGTACACTCTTCACTCCACCTTTCAGCTATACCGCTGCGGCTGGGGGGCTAGGGCCGGGCGCGAGGCACCTGCCGGCTCCTTCGTACCTGCCTCCCCCACGGCGAGCAGCGGCAGCGGGGGCCGGGGAACGCCGCCGTGTGAAAGCAAACGGGCGTGTGCGCCCGGCAAGGGCGACGAGGCGCCAGCTGACGATAGTCACGACAGCACGTGGCTGTCGTCCCCTTCGCCGGCGCGGCTCTCGCCAACTACTGCTGATCGGCAGAAGCGTCCACGATCAAGGCCGACGATTTCGAAAGGGAAAGGGGCGTCTGGCCTCACTGCCAAGCGTCGTCGCTCATCGGCTGCGTTGTCCGCTCCTGTGAAGACGGAGGGGGACGACGACGACGACGGCGACGCATCACCTGGCAAGCTCCCATCCCTTTCCGCCTTTGCCTCTGCGGTCCCTATCGAGGATGCCTGCAGCGGTGTCGTGGTGACGTGTGCGCGGGACCAGACCATGCAGGTGGCCGCTGCACACGATCGCTACTATATTTCTCTGGTCACGTGGCACATGGGCCCTTCAACCTCAGCACATCCACCATCGACACCCTCCTCTGCGGCAGTTGCCACGACGGCAGCTTTGGCTGGACACACAGAGGCCCATGCAGGACCGTCGTGACAGGGGGAAGGTGAGAGGGCCAGAGAGAAGCGGCATCGCTGGCTGCTGCTCCTTCCATGCACGGCGCCTTGAGTAAGAGGTCTGTGCAGAGAGATGCGCGCACAAATACATGACGAGCCGCACAGATTGCGGTTTCGAGCCTGTTGGTTTTCCTGTACGGGCACAAATAGATGCCATAGGCAGCGAGAGGGGAAACATGGGAGTGCGACAGAGTGATGGGCCGCAGAGAAGATTCAGCTTGTGGTGGTGTTTGAGGTGCGAGCGGGGCGCGTGGAGGGGGGCAGGGAGGCGACAGGCGTGTGCTCGTGTCGCATGCTCGGCGACTGTGTGTGACTTCGCATGTGTGTCTCTCGTCTGAGCGGAGAGTCTTATCGCCTACCGCCTCGGTCAGCGAAGCCGTGGTGCCTTGACTCTTCTCTCGCCCCTACGCCTCCCTTCCCCCCCTCACGTACCACGGCCACTCGGGCGCCGATAGCTTTGAGTTGGACGGCTCTTCCTTTATGCGGCCCCCATCTCCTGCCCCCCGCCGCTCCCTCGTCCATGGCCGGCCGCGTGCTGACGGTAGTGCGGCTCTGCCCACCGCCTCCCTCCCATTTCTCAGATGACTTCAGAGGTGCAGAGACAGAAACGACTGACGACCGTCTCTTCTTCGCCCTCGGCTCCCCGCGGTGCTGCCGCGCATTTCCATTCGAACATCTGTGCGTCGTCTATGGAGCCCTCTTATGGTCCCGCATGCCCACTGCGCCCCTCCACCGCCTTTCTCCTCTTGTGCGTCGATCTTCCGCTCTCACTTCCCACTCTCAGCGTTCGGGGCAAGCAAGGTGACCGCACGCCACACCCCATACGTGAAGAACACGCCTCGGCGTTTCCACCACCATCATGGAGAAGTTCTACGGCATGGAGGTCTTCGCTGGCAAGACGGCAAAGCCCAACATATCGGCTGATCGCGTGCTCCGTGTGACACAGGTGGCGCTGCCCCCAAACGCGTCGCACGCTATCACGCTTCTCGTCAAGACGCAGGGCAAGTCGTTTGTGCTCGCAACACTGGACCCGCAGCAGGCGCTCTTCCACATGAGTGTGGATATGCTCTTCAGCGGGAAGCAGGAGTTGACGTTCACCTGTGAGGGTGAGATTGGAGCCGTGCACGTCATTGGGTACACACAGCTAGCGGGGGAGGAGGACGACATGGACGACGGCGATGACGATGACGACATGGACGACTAGGCCGCTGCGTAGTGCTGGTTTTGGAGTGCGGATGTGTTAGTGTCTATGTTGCGCATCCGCGTGCGCAAGATTTTTCGCGTGCCTGAGTAAGAAGGCATCTTGTAGCTTATCGTCCGAGGTGGCTTTGGTGACGCCGGTGGCCTATGCCACGTGCGCGCGCGCTGACGCCGCTGAGGTGGTTGACATGGACATTTGACCTCTGGCCAGCATGACTAAGTGAAGTGGAAGCGCCTAATTAAGTGGCCGCGGTGACCCTGCAGTGACATTATGGCCTCTCTGAACGGGTGGACGACAGTGTCTCGATCTGTTCGAGTGGGTGGGGAAGAGGCTGCCATCTGCAGCCTCACCGGGCGTATGGGTCATCTCCCACCGTCATGGTGCGCGTTCTGCTTCTTTCCACGGCAGCGAACCAGTCGGCCGAGGCGCCCTCCACAGGTTTCCCCTCCCCCTCCCCACTCATAAACCCACGGGCGTGCGCAGCCCGACGACCCCCTCCCTTGTCAGCCCCTCTCTGGGCTGAGCGGAGCACCGCAAAGGGTAGCGACCACAATGGAGGGGGGCACAGAGCGCCTCCGCAGTGCCGCGCTGATGTGCGGCGGTGTCGGCTATCGGCAGAGACCCCTCAAATGGCGCAAATCGGCCGTGTGTGTGTGTACTCAATGCACCCCCGCTTTCCCTCCCTCTCTTTCACTGCCGTCTGTTACTCTCTCTTGACTGTCCTTCCTCTACCCCCTCCCCCCTCCCCACGTTCTCTCCCACCGTGTGGGATGTGCAGTAACACACGCTCGCCCCCCACCCCACCCCCACCCGCTCGTCTGCTGAACTCCCTGACGTCATCGCGCACCCCCTTTTTTTTCACTGGGAAGCACTTGACGAACGAAAAGTCCCCCCTTTTTGCCCGCCTTTTTCGCGCGCGCTCTCTCTTCGCACACGTTACGCTCTAAAAACAGCGATTTCCGTTCTTGGCCTTTTCGACGAACGTTCTGCACGTGTCTCCCCCTCCCCCTTTTTTGACGTTTAACGCCTCCGTCCATCTCAGCAGACAACAGAAGCGGTCTCTTCCCTTTACATATCTCCTCATTATTTACCTTTGCCTCTTCGCCTAAGCCTTCCTAACTGACCGGCACACGAGCGCAGAGAGTTAACTGCCCCCGCCCCCCTCACCTCACCTCACTTCACTCCAACACAAACACACATACACATCCGTTCTTCTCTATCCATCTGACCCCCCAGCCCCTTCCCAGTGTTCATCATGGAGGGCTTTTACGGTATTGAGGTGACTGCCGGCAAGCAGGTGAAGCCGAAGATCCCGGAAGAGTGCGCGCTGCGCTTGACTCAGCTCGCCGTGCCCGCCAACGCGGCCGGTGTGGTTTCTCTTACCGTATCCTTTGAGGGCAGGCAGTTCACGATCGCCACGTTGGATCCCAAGAAGGGTATCTACCAGATGAGCACCGATCTCGTCTTCACCGAGGCGCAGGACGTCTCCTTCTCCGCACAGGGCGCCGGCGCTATTCACGTTACCGGCTACGTGCAGCCGGTTGGTAATGACGACATGATGGATGCCATGGCCGGTGAGTCGGGTGAGGAGGATGAGGACGATGACGACGACCTGGAAGAGGTGTCGGAGGCGGAGAGCGATGAGGTCGCCGAGGCTCGTGCTGCAACCGCGGCTGGTGAAGAGGACAGCGACGAGGAGGTTGATGGCGACCATGACGAGGAGGACGACACCGACGATGATGACGAGGACGACGAGGAAGATGGAGAGGAGGGTGAGAAAATGCCCCCCGCCGACCTCGATGACAGCGACATGGGCGAAGAGGACGAGGAGGATGACGAGGAGGATGACGAGGAGGGTCAGATGAACGAGGACGACGAGAGCGATGATGAAGACGACGACGAGGACGACGATCATGTGAACGTACCACAGAAGTTTCAACGCACAGAGCGCGGTGGCCGTGGCGGCGATCGTGGGGGATTCCGCGGTGGCCGTGGTGGTGATCGTGGGGGGTTCCGCGGTGGCCGTGGCGGCGATCGTGGGGGGTTCCGCGGTGGCCGTGGTGGTGATCGTGGGGGGTTCCGCGGCGGCCGTGGCGGCGATCGTGGGGGGTTCCGCGGTGGCCGTGGCGGCGATCGTGGGGGGTTCCGCGGTGGCCGTGGCGGCGATCGTGGGGGGTTCCGCGGTGGCCGTGGTGGTGATCGTGGGGGGTTCCGTGGTGGCCGTGGTGGCAACCGTGGCCGCTATTAGCCAGCGTGTATGTGCTGGAGTAGAGTGAAGAGCGGTGCTGGCAGCGGCGGAAACAGCGGAGGGCACGCCGGACGGAGGAGGGCGAGAGGCGAGAAAGCTCCCTCCGTACTCGCCGGCCCACCTGGCCCTTCGCCTTCACTTTCCCCCCTGTCGTCGTCTCCTCTGCACTTCGGATCGCCCAAAGTGTGTTTTTCTTTTTTTTCGCTCGTTAAGTGTTTTCTCTTTATGCGGTGTTTAAGTGATTTTTTCTCCCCCTTTTTCGTATGTGACGTCGGTAAGAGATGTCTTCTCTCTTTTGTTTCTGTTCGGTTCCTCTAAAAAACGGTCAAAGAAGGGCGCCGCCTCTCCTCTCCTCGCCAGCGACGGGCCCGACCCCAGAAAGGTGAGCCCGCCGCAGAAAAAAGGAAACACAAGCGGCCTCGGTCAGGAGAGAGGGGGTCGGGGTCGGGGCCGGGACGGAGGGGTGTGTGTTCGCCTTGGTGTTGGTCTGCCTCGCTCGAGGACTCCGCCCGCACACGCACCGGCTCTTCTCGTCTCACAGGCGCCTCGGCCTCGCTTTCCGCTTGGCACTTTCCTCTTCAACCTCTCTTTCGTGACTCTCCCTGCAGGTTTGGGTGCTGCCCCTGATGCGCCTCCGTCGCGTCGGCAAGTGGTTGCCACGTGGAGGGGATGAGGGAGAGAGACGGACGGAGTGGGGCCAGCCTGAAGTCTCTGGGAATGATGGGCGATGCGCAGCTGCAGCAGCTGCACTTTCCCTTCAGATTCTCAGCGCCCCCCCCTCCTCTCCTCTCCTCTCCACATCGGCCTCCCCTCGCATGCACTCACGCAGAGTCATGGAAGCTTCCCAGTCTCCGTCTGGCAGCCAAGTGACGGAGGCCATAGAAACGGGCCAGCAGAGAGGAATCGGCTGGTATGGCTGCGCGATGGCCCCACCCTGTGCGAAGACGCGTGTGCGGATGTCCTCGTCAAGAATCACACCGGCGGTTGCTTTTGGGGGCTGTAAAATTAAGCTCTTTTCGCTCACGTCGTAGTCTGCTTTCTCATGTGCCGACGTTGCGGAGGGGAGGGCGCTGTGGTGGTGGCGGCGGCGGCGGATGAGTGAGGATCAGAGCTGACGTAGCTACAGTGCGGCAGGCGAGGGCGTCTCCTTCGACAGTGAACAGAAGAAACGTGTGCAGCAGCCGCACTCGATAGCACGCACGCGCACTGCCAAAAGGAAGAACAAAGAGAGTGGCGTAGTGGGCACGCTTCCACGTCAACATCTGTAGTGTGGCTCCACGGTGGGAAAGGGCGAAACAGCGCGCCTCAAGGAGCGTCGCAATGGCTCAAGACGAGCCTCGGCGCGCTGCTAACGATGTGTGTATAGGTGCCTGTTGGCGAGTGTGGGTGACGTCCTGCCCACTGCCGTTCGTTTCTGTGCTTCATGACGGATCGACGCTTCCTCTTTTTTTTTCCAGTTTGTCTCGTGCGCTTTAATGCGGCAGGAGCACGTCCTCATCATTGGCTTGCATTCGAGGTACTGTGTTGCGCTCGATCTCCTCACGATCCTCCTCACCGTAGGCTCCCTTCCCTTCTCCCCTGGCCGCCACTGCGTGCCCTTGCCCTTCTTTGCTTTCGCACCGGCGCGTTTGTGTGCGACTGACGGCGCAGCTTCGTGGTGGGAAGCGATAGGATGTGAGCGAAGGAGAGGGGTGGGGGGAGGGTCAGCCATCAACGGTTGGGAGTGGAGGGGCACGCAAAGAAGACAAGAAACGAGCGACGAGAGACATGTTCCGGCTCTGAGCGAGTGACAGGCGCGGTACCCCTCCAACCACACAGACACATACGAGAGAGAGAGCACTGAGCGCCAAAGACTTCGACTTCCCCCTTTTCCTTCTTTGTGTGTGTGTGACTGTGTTGATGTTGCGATGCTTGAGCCAGCTCGTCGAACGAATCTGTCCACTCGCACGTGTGTCTGCCTGCGACTTGGCTCTGTCTCCCTGTCTCCCTTTATTCTCCCGTGCGTGTTCACGCGGCGTTCCCTCGTTGACCTGTAAAATGCGCGCGCAAAATAACGCGCAAACAAAAAAAGAATGCTGCAGCATGAAGGCAAAGCGGCGAGGGTAATGGGATGGGGCGGCTCGTGCCTCTCTTCACGCGCGCGTCATGCGCGCATGGAGAAGACTGAGTGCCCCCTTCCAGCGAGCAATGACAAAAAAGAGTGTGGAGGGTGGGCAGCCGCCTGCGCTTGAGGGAGGAGGCAGTCGTCTCCGAAACGGTGCGCCATGTGTGTGTGTGTCTGTTTGTTGTCGAGGCGTCACATAACATTCGCGTGCCTTTGGGGTCTTTCTGCCTCCCCTCCCCACTCCCCTCCCCCCACCGCGAATGGCCGCTGTGTACCGCACACTTTGGGCGGACTCTCTCCCTCTTCCCATGCCGTTCACCTCTCTGGAAATGGGAAGGGCACACAACGGAACGCACGCACCTTTACCCGCGCTTCTGCCGCACGTACTTTTTCCTTTATTTTTTTTTCTCTCTGCTGATCACTTCGCAGCTCTTCTTCTTTTACACGGAAGGGACCTCCCACTGAGACATCTTGACGACGGCATCACCATTCTCTCTCTCTCTCACACACACACGCACACTCCTACCTGCCACTATGCAAGAGTTCCACGCGTTCTCGGTGTCTCCGAATAAGGAGCACAGACTGGACATTCCGGAGGGGTGCGGTTTCCATCTCTCTGTCCTCTCCCTCCCGCGCGGCACCAACGGCAAGTCGACAGTATACGTATCCGCGGATGGCAAGTCGTACGCGCTGGCGTCGCTCGACTCGCAGCAGAACGTCCTTCAGGCGCCGATGGACCTCATCTTCAACCACCAACAGAAGGTGACCTTCTTCGCGAAGGGCTCGGCCACCGTGCACTGCGTCGGCTACCGCCAGGCGCTGGACCTCAGCGACGATGATGACGCGTCTTATGCGATGGAGGACGGAAACGATGACACGGACGCTGAAGGAGCGGTGAAGCTGCCGGTGGACGCCATCACGAATGCCGAGAAGGCAAAGAAGAGGAATGCTGTTGCTGCGAATGACTCGGAAGAGGATGACAGGGCGCGTGAGGTTGAGGATTCCACCGACAGCGGCGAGGACGCGTCTGCAGATGCGACGTCGGATGATGAGGATGACGGAGAAGAAATGGACGAGGATGAGGAGGGCCACAATGACGAGGAGGACGAAGAGGAGGGGGACGAATACGAAGAGGACGAGGAGGAGGAGGTGGACAGCGACATTGCTGAGGATCCGAAGGGGATGCAGGCGCGCCACGTCGACCCTACCGCCCCTTCTTCGGAGGATGAGGAAGAAAGTGACGGCGACGAGGAGGACGAGGAGGACGAGGAAGAGAGCGACGACGGGATGGACAGTGATGACCTCGCAGCCATGGAAGAGAGCGAGGGGGATGAAGAGGAGGAGGCGGGACCGCCGATGAAGGCGATGCGCTCCGAGGGCCGTCCCAACGGTGGCTCTCCACAGGGCCGACCCAATGGCAGTTCTGCTCAGAGCCGACTCAATGGTAGCTCGCCTCAGGGTCGTCCTAACAGCGGCTCGCCAGAGGGCCGCAAGAGCGGTGGGGGCTCGCCGCAGGGCTTGAAGAACGGTGGCGCCTCGCAGCAGGGCCGCCGCAACTTCTGAGCCATCTCTGCCGCCAGGTGGAGCGTGGCACGGTGATGAAGCGACGCGAGGGGGCTGAAGGAACTGGCGGTGTCAGACGCGGCTGAAGTGGAGGCTAGGAATGGCCAGCGAAGGTTAGCGGATGCCTATTCTAAGCTTCGCGTTCTCGTGTATCCCTTGTATGTGCTTGCGTGCGGATCTCCTCCCCCCCGTGTCTCCCTCTGTGTGGGGTGACTGCCCCCTGTCGGCCTGAGGGCTTTCCCTGTTTTCTTTTTCTCACCTCTTAACGTGTAACTTTAACCCTCTCCTCGCTGTCGTTGTGTTGCCGTTGGCATCGCTGTGCCATGATGGCCTTTTTTTCTTCTCTCAACGAACGTGTTGAGCCAACGATGGGTGAGGGCGGCGGAGCGTGTCGGAACACCTTCTCAATTTCGGATCTGCTGTGGAGCATTTTACGCGTCTTTGGCCTCTGTCGCCATATAAAGTGTTCGCACTCCCCCCCACACACTGCAGTCTCCCTACTCCGCCAGTTGGCCATCGTCTTCAACGTTCGGTCTCGGTGGCTGTGACAGGGAAAGACGCGCGGAATCGGACCAGAAAAGCAGAAAGAAAGCAACGGATGCGTGCAGGACCGTCAGTGAGGGCGGCCGTGCCCTTTTTGTGGCGGTTTGGGTGGGGCGGGGCGGGGCGGGAGGACATGCAGTGTCCACTGCGGATATAAAACGTTTTCTTTCCTTCTCTGTTTTCGTCTCTCTCTCACACACACACCGCGTCTGCGCCCTCCGCCCTCCGCCCTCCCCTTTTTTTGTGTTCTCCCGGTTCTCGTTGTCGTGTTGTCGCAGCGCCTTCGCCGTCTGTCTCTGTGCTATTGTGTGTGTGTGTGTGTTTGCGTGTGTGGTCGCCGTGCCCTCTGCTCGCCTTCTCAGCCACGCACGCCTGGCGGGCACAGGAGGGTGGGGTGAGGGGGCGGGGAGCAGAAATGTCCAAAGAGGTGAGGGTAATCGTCAAGCACAGATAGTTTCCGACTTACAGTCATAGCTCGTGACCGTCTAGTACCATTCGGGGGCGGAAATGCGGCTCCATATCGTTGGCAGAACGGCATGTTGAATCACGTCTGCAGCTGTGTCGCGCCACGAGCGAAGCAGTCAGTAGTGTAAGAGGAAGTCAGCGTAAAAAACGAAGTTTTGGGTGGTGGTGGTGCATCGAGGTGCATCATTATGCACGGCCTCGTCTTTGTGCGCATGATTTGACAGCGACAAGAGAAAACGGGTGGTGGTGGTGGGGAGCCATGGAGTAATGGGTGGCACTGTTAGCCCCTCAGACGAGCATTCTCCTCCTCCTTCGCTTCTGCCCTTCAGCACTTCATTTCTTTTTCCCGCACTACTCTGCCTCGCTCGCTCTCTCTCTCTCGCTTTTTCTTGTCGTCTTTGGAGTGGTGCGACTACATGCCAGTTGGTTCGTGCCACCGGCCTGCTGCCTCTGCTGCTTCACGCCTTTGCAAGAAGACCTGCTTACACGGTGATGAACGAGTTAGCGAACCCCAACCCGACCGTGTTTGAGCCCACGTATGACCCGCTCAAAGGCCGCACCGACGCAGAGCGCGCGGCGGAGGACGACGAGGACACGGCGGACCCTATTGATGCATGGGAGGTCTTCGAGATGATTCGACGCATCCGAGACCCTGAGCATCCCAACTCGCTCGAGCAACTCAAAGTCGTCGAGCCGTCGCTCATCACCGTCCATTGGGAGAAGCGGCACATTCGCGTTCTCTTCACGCCGACGGTGCCGCACTGCAGCCTGACCACCCTCATCGGTCTTAGCATCCGTCTGCAGCTTGAGCGATCGCTGCCCGAGTACACGAAGGTTGACATCTACGTCACCCCCGGCACCCATGAACAGGAGGAGCAGGTGAACAAGCAGCTCAACGACAAGGAGAGGGTGGCTGCTGCGTTGGAGAACCGCAATCTGCTGAGCGTGGTTGAGTCTTGTATAAATGAATTCGATGCGTAGCCGAGCCTTCTGTTTCTGATTGTCGTCGGCAGGCGGTGCCGGTGTGGTGATGGCTGCGCGCGTGGCGCGTATTTACCCGGAGGCCGATCGACGTTCGGTGACTGCTAAGACGCCGCGTTTTTTTTTTCGCTCTAGGACTCCTTTCATCGACTTCTGTCTGCGGCTCTACTCAGCTCACGCGTCTGTGCGGTACCTGGAAGCGCGTGCTGACGCGTATGGTGCGCCGGCGCCTTTTTTAGCGCGCAGCATCGCGTGCGAAGCGGCGTGACATGCCCCTCTCCTCTCTGTTCCAAATGGTTGAAAACAACGAGTGCCGTTCGAAGGTCGTCAGCTCAGCTGGCGGTGATGCTGCTGATGGACGCGTATGTGGGCAGCTGGAGCTTCCCTGCACACGCCTCTTTGCTCTCGCTCGTGTCGGTGCCTCGCAGCACAGGCGCCGGCGTTGACTTTGCCTCTCCCCATAGTGAGCGCGCGTTTCTTCACAAAGGGCAGTGGCGGAAGCACGCGCTACGGATATGATTTGCATTCACCCCGCGTCTCTCTAGGAGGCCTCCCCACGCCTTCCTTCCGCTTGCTGTCCGTTCTTTTCTCGCACCGCTCCCGCCAATGCCCCCATTCATCCCTCCCTCCCTCCCTCTCTCTTCCCTGTCTGTGCCACCACAGTGCACCGTATGCGTGAACGAGTTCACGGTGCACGTGCACAATTCACTACAGCGAAACCAGCGCGTTTATCTGGCCGCGCAGTCCTTTCGTTCGAGTGGAGAAAACGCGCGCGCGTGTGTGTCGCCTCCCCCTGCCCCGCCCCTCTTCCTGCTGCTGCATTGATGGCATCTTTTAGGTTTATCAGCACCACCGCCGCCTTTTTCCCTCCTGCGTGGTGGGGGGGCATAGCTGCACTCGGCTGCCCCATTCGACGTTCTGCGCACCCCTGATGCGCAGCTGCTCACAAGCCCCACAGATCTGTCGCTACTCTCCGCGGCCGCAGCCTTTGATGCGCCGAGCGATGGAGATGGAAGCACCGGTGGCCCAGCAACTGTCGCAGCAGACAAGTGGCAGCGCACCTGACTCCTCCATTCTTTTACCGGATACCGACAACTTCAACGACCCCCATGTCTTCCCTACGCCTCTCCGGCCCAATGGCACCCACTCCACCTCTTCCATGCCGCTGCTCTCGATCCGATGCAGTGGACAAGCGTCGTGCACCTCGTACAACCACGCCACATGCATTGGGGGCGCGTTAGGTAGGAACGTGACGTCAGCCTCATCGGACTCGCCGCTCTTCACGTGCACGAGCGCGCCGCTTTCAGGCTGGGAGGCACGCAGCAGCGCCTCCCGTGGCGACACACAAGCCACAAGGCCCACAGAAGGTACGCAGATGCCGAGCGCCGTGGCCGGCGTCGCAGCTGGTGGCGTATCCTTGCCGCTGCGAAGCTCTTTCGCACTCCCATTGGAGGTGCCGAACTCGGAGGGCGTACGCGAGCTCGCCGCCGTTGAGAAGGCCTGGGATGCGGAAGAGGTGCACAGTTGCATGACACTGTCTTCCACCGAAACGTCTCCAAGAACGCCCCCCGTGCAGGCAGCGGCGTCACCACCACCACCGCAGCCGCGGCTGCTCCTGTCATTGCCCAGCAACGAAGGCCAGTGCGGGCCACACTCGGCAACACCACAAAAGGCGGAGCGCTCCGCACAGCTGCTCTCCTGTGACCGTTCGATTCTCAGCCTCTCTACGGTGATTACTTCGCCTGCGATGACGGGCACGACGGCCGTCCACACACCGGCTCCCATGAGCCCGGCACCGTCGAAACCGCCGGGAGGTCCTTCAACAGTGACCCCGACTGTGACGCTGGCGCACCACGCCGGAGTGTTGAGCGACGCAGGAAAGCACGGCGTGCAGCAGGAAGCACATGAGCGGCCCTACGTGCTGCTCGACTCCGAGTTCAGTGGTAGCGCCACCAGCTCGGACGCCGCCCCTCTGTTGAGGTCGACAGAGAAAAAGGTGCCGTATCGATCCCTGCACCCGAGAGAGGGATGCGCACCGCCATCGAACGGTGTGGCCTCGAGTAAGGACGAGACCGAGGAGGCGGCGCCAGCGGCGCCGCCAGCTGCCATCACAACCGCGACGGTGGGCTCGGCACTCTCAGAGGAGCAGCGCTACGCCTTTCACATGGCAGTGGAGGAGCATCGCAGCGTCTTCATCACTGGTGGTGCGGGCACTGGCAAGTCACACTTGCTCCGCACCATTCTTCACGCCTTGCCCGCCTTCTCAACTTTTGTCACCGCGACGACCGGCATCGCCGCTCTCAACCTCAGCGGCTCGACGCTGCACAGCTTTGTCGGCTGCGGCATCCCCAATCAGAGGAGCACGCGCGACAGCCTCCTGAGCCTCGTACTGAGCAAGCAGCGCTGCGTGCGAAACTGGCGCGTTTGCCGTGTGCTTATCATCGATGAGGTGTCGATGCTCAAGCCAAGCTTTTTCGAACTGGTGGACTACATAGCTCGCCACGTGCGCAACCGCCCGCGCGAGCCGTTTGGCGGCATCCAGCTGGTTCTCTCGGGTGACTTCCTGCAGCTTCCGCCAGTGTCGCGCGAGCGGCGCAGCAGAAGCCCGCAGTTCTGCTTCGAGACGGAGACGTGGTGGAAGGCGAATCCAACAGTGTGCCTTCTCTCAACGCCGTTCCGCCAGCGAAACGCGCGCTTTTTCGCCATCCTGAATGAGATGCGCTTTGGGGAGCTGCAGCCAGAGTCGGTTGAGCTGTTGTACTCGATGGACACGACGGAGCGGGTGCACTTTGTGCGTCGCACAGACGCCGCTGCCAGTATCAAGGCGGAGGGCGACGTCGGGGGACCAGAGTGCATGCGAGTAGGCCTCAAGCGGGAGGCAGATGTGAGTGCCCAGTCCGCCGTGCTCGGCGTGGCCGCTTGCAAGACAGAAAAATCGGCCACAGGGATGCAGCAGACGCGTCTGGAGCTCGTCGACGGCCGTGGCCGCGCCATGAACGCCCCTTTTGACGGCTACACAATCCTCCGCCCCACCCGCGCCGAGGTGGACGGGGAGAACGAAATGTATTATGCGCAGCTGAGCACAGAGGTGTTTGTGTACCGCGGCTTTCACACGGGCAGGGGCGACTTTCCGGAGGGCACACTGACAAGGGTCGTGCAACTGCGCAAGGGCTGCCGTGTGATGCTCATCAAGAACTTCGACCCTCGGCTGGGGCTCGTCAACGGCAGCACCGGCACCGTCACCGACTTTGTCAGCTTCGCCAAGGGCTATTTCTTCAAGACGCAGGGCATCAACGCCAACGACGCACGATCCATCTGCCTTGGGCGAGGCACGGCTATGGAGCAACCGCACACGATGCTGCCGGTTGTAGCTTTCAACCTGCGCTCTGGCGATGGGACCATGACAACGCGCGAGATTGTTGTGGAGCCGCAGGAGTGGAAAGAGATGCTCGGGTCACGCGAGGTGTCACGCTCTGTGCAGATCCCGCTTATCCTTGCTTATGCCATCACGATCCACAAGTCCCAGGGGCTGTCGCTGGCGCAGGTCGACATCGACTTTCAAAAAGTGTTCGAGTCCGGCCAGTCATACGTGGCGCTTTCGCGTTGCACGGATATGGGCTCTGTGCGGCTGCACGGATTCGACCCCCATCGCGTTAGCGCCAACGCCACTGCTCTCGCCTACTACAAAGCGTTGGACCTACACCAGGAGCGGCTGCGCTGGCGTCAACGTCATGCGCCCGAGGTGGCAGCCGCCGAGGCGGCGGCGGAAGCGCTCAGCTGCACCCCCTACGGGTATGTGCTTCCACACGAGGCCCGGGCACCGGCACACTACAGGGGAGAGGATCGGATGACCCAGCTGAGATCCTGCTCAGGCAGCTCCTCCTCCTCCACATCGAGCGGGGACCATAGCGGCCCCGATGGCATCAGTGATGCGAGGCCTCTCTGTAGGCGAAGAAGAGCGAGACATAGCGGCGAGGGAGGGGCTATGCAAGGGCGACGAAAAAAGCGTCACCGGCTCGGAGAAAGCGGATCATGGGCGGGCGATCATAGCGCGGCGCACACTGGCACGTATGACGCGGATGAGCTCGACACGCCAGTAAGTGACGGTAGTGACCGCGACGCTGGCGACATGAACGAGGCGTTGCGGTTGGACAAGCTGCGGCGCCGAATCACACCGTTCCTGACGATGGCGGAGATGGTGAAGCGCCTGGTCACCCGGCAAACAATGCCGCTGCATGTTGTCCGAGACGCGCGCATCGTCGTCGACGTGCAAGCGCTGTTTCAGCTCATGACGGGGCCGGAGTCGGCAGCGGCGTTCGATGTGCTCTTTGGCGAGCGTGATAATATGCTTCGGGTGCCGGCGTGTGTGTACGCGGTCTTCATGGAGGCGGCGGCGTACCGGAGCTCTTCCGAGTCTCTCAGCCAGTCTGCGTCAGTCCATCTGCCCATGGGCGGGCCAAGCGGCCGCCACGGCGACGTGTTCATCGGTGAAAACGCTGTCAAAGTAGGCGCAGCTGGGGCGAGATGTAGGCCGGTCGATGCCCCGCTGCTGTTGGCCTCCGACATGGCAGCCGAGGCTCTCGCAGTGATGGAGCGGGCCAAGCAGGACTTCATTCTCGATGTCCAGCGACCAGGGCAAGCGTGCGCGCTGCCAGCGTCGGACCCTGGCTGGCTGCGATTCGCGGAGGTGCTGCCTCTGCTCCGCTGTCGCCCGTCACTGGACGCACTGACACACAGTGCGGAAGCTGAGGCGCCGAGTGGCGCGGGTGTTGCGTGCCGCGAGGTGGACTTCATCTTGAACCGAGATCCGCGCGAGGCTCTCCACCACCGTGCCATCCTCGAGTACGCCATGCACTTACAGGCCTCCTTCGGCGAGGGCGTCATTATTTGCACGGACTCCGTCCCACTGGCGGCGTACGCTTTCGCGTGGCGGCTGCGTGTGGCCTCTATCGAATACCTTTGCAGCAGTAGCAGTGGCGGCGGTGGGGTAGGTGCTTGGTGTGTTTGAGATGTGGAAAGAGAGAAGAGCCTCCCCGATGCGGACGTATCCACTGCATGGACGCGCCTATGTGCACGTGGAGAGAGATCGGTAGATGACGCGAGTACAAAGTGGCCCAGGGTGGTCTTCCAAGTGTGAGCAGCGAAAGCGATCCGTGCATGTGTGTGTGGAGAGAAGAGGGTGGTGCCTGCCTTACGGTGTTGAGGCTCTCTGCTTGACCCTTCCTCTCGCAGTACCCAGCAATGGCCTGTGGCGTGCACACAGAGGTGCACAAGGCAAAGCCAATCTGGCGCCGGGGACCATCGGCACCACATCCACTTCTGCCCCAACCGCACGACGCACCAACTGCAGCCAGGTAGCGTACTCGTACATTTGCCCCACTCCTCACTGCGTGTCTCTCCTCTTCTGTCCTCTCCGCTGTTTGCCGCCGACGACCGCACTAAAGGAAAGAGCGCACACACAAAAAAAATCGGCACGTCTCTCCCCCCTTTCTCTCCCCTTTCCTCTCCCAGTCCACCTCTCCCCCTCCCCCCCGAGTACGGCCATGCCCGCCACATCTTGGCACGCGCAGCACTTGCTGATCAAGCACAGCGGCAGCCGAAATCCTGTCTCCCGCCGCACGGGAAAGCCTACGACTATTTCGTACGAAGAAGCCGTTGCGGAGCTGCAGCAGTGGCTCTGCTCCATCAAAGAGGGGCAAGTCACCTTCGAGGACGCTGCTCGTCAGCGCAGCGACTGCGGCAGCCACGCCCGTGGCGGTGATTTGGGCTTCTTTGGCCCCGGGGAGATGATGAAGCCGTTTGAGGATGCGACGAAGTCCCTGGCGGTGGGAGAGATCAGCGATATTGTCGCGACCGACAGCGGTGTGCACATTATCAAGCGGATCGCGTAGCGCAGACGAACACGTCGGCGACTGGGCGAGGGAGTGGCTGGGGGGACTGCGGTGCCCAAGGGACATGCAGCAGCCCAGAAAGAGAAGGAACGGGGATGATGGGTGGGCCGTGAGGCGTGAGCGTGTGCCGCTGGTTCGTTTGGTTCGGTCTGCAGAACAGCAGACAGTGCACAGCTCGTTGACTTCTTTACCCCTGCACCTCTCTTTGCCCCCCCCTCTGCACCTGTGTGCGCAGATTCTGAGTGGCCCCCCTCTATTTCTCCCTTCCCGTCATCAGCCGCTTCCCTTTTTTCTCTGCAATGCTCAATGTTTTCACTCATCTTCGTAACGAAACTTTACCCACGATGATACCGCAGGGCATATCTGGCCGTGCCCAGCATCTCAGGGGGCCGAGTCCCCCCCTCCCCTCCCGCACAGAGCGTAGGGGGGAGGGGTGACCGTGCCCGGCGCCCACCGCATAGGGATCTCAGGGCGACGTATCGCTGCGGATGTTGGCGGTGAGGCCCTGCATAACGTCGCGTCGGAGCAGCCTGTGACAGCGAACACGCTTGCACGACACAGATGATGGGCAGAGTGTCGGCGTGACTCGAGCGCAGCGCGTGTGGCCCTCGCCGTCCATCGGCGTGGGGAGCTTGGGCCGCTCCGAGGGGCTCGACAGGTGACGACCCACGGAGCGTTGGAGGTGGGCAGCATGTGAGGGTGTGGCCGCTTGCAGCAGATGACGGAGCGAGCGGCATTACTATGGCCCTGTGTGTGCCGCCGCTTTGCAGCACCGCAGGAAATGGGCCGCGTGCCAATCCCACACGTGCACTGCACAACCGAAACGGTGGACCACATTGGGATGGCGTACGCAAAGACAAGAAAAGTGTGCGCTTGCGCATCATTGCTTGAGGTATGCAGCGACTGGGCGCTATCCTGCTGAACTGAGAACGGTCGTAGCGCTAATTCACAGGATGGTCGAGAGGTGCGTACACGCGCGCGCTTGCATACGCTCCCTCTCGCGCGTTCTCCCGGCCATCACTTCTTGCGGGGCCACAGCCCCGTGCTCGACTTTACCATGCAACTTGTGGCTGGTGTGATGCACATCATTGACGGGGCACAGCGGAGGGAGGAGGAGCGTGGCTGGCGAAGAAAGGCGGCGAAAACCTTCTCTGCACGCCCTCCTTGTGTCGTCTCAATGCCTTCACCGTGATGCACTGCGAGGGCTCCTTGTATGCATTCATCGCATTCTCTTGCTACCCTCGCCCCTCATTCCACCGCTTCTGCCGCGCACTATGGGTATCCTCTCGCATGCGCCGTCATGCTTGCTGTGTGCTGCCGCCGCGGTGAGCTGTTGAACCTTTGAGTTCGGCTGCACATTCTCCTCGTTCATCGCGTCGCACCCTCTCCAGCAGTGGAAGGAGCATGTGACCCCTCCCCGTTCTCCGGTTCGGCTACGCACACTTTATATCTGAGGTGCGCGTCCAGAAAAGGGGGAGGCGCATTGTGCTTGACGGACTTTGGTGCTGTGCACCCGCGCGGGCGTACAATCCATTTTCGGCTGTCACCGGCCGCGCTCCGCTTTTTCACCCCTTTTCCGCTCTTGACGAGAGCATAAGGCGGTCTCCGGCGCTGCTCTGTGCTCACATCACCTCTCTGCACTGTCCTGATGGACCACGGAGGGGGGAGCCCTTAGCGCTGCGTTTCTTCTGCTGCAGCCTTCCGAGTAGGAGTCGCTATACTCGATGCGCTCTACGGCGGCTGCGTCGCCTTCCGCAGAGCAAGCGGCACACCTTCAGGCAATCGAGCAACAGCTGCAGGCGATGCGAATAGAGCAGGGCCGCTATCGTCGGTATTGCCATGCTTTGGAGGGTGTCTGTTGGGATTTGTTGGACGACTTGGGGGTGACTGGCAAGGGAGGGAGCGGCGTTCACGGGGAAGCACGAAAAGAGCGGTTGCCTGCAGCGGACGGCACCGCTGTGAACTTGCCGTCTTCGACACCGCCGCCGATACCGCCAGCAGCCACCCCGCACGCGAGTAGCGGGATGCGAGGACTCGATCGCCCATCCTCACACCCCCGCGCTGGGTCGCACACGATCTTGTCACCCTGTACGGAAGTGACACCCTCAATGGCTTCATCAAATCAGACAAGAGGCCAGCCGCATCTGTGCACTCCCCTCCCTCTATCCCAGCTTGACGCGGCGTCAACGCCAGGTCTGAAGCGGGGTGCACCGCGGTCTTGTAAGGCGGGCTTGCTCTCACCGCACGAGACACAGCTACTCTTCAATCGACTGCGGCAGCTACGCCAATGGATGAGCGATCTAGTGACTGGGGTCTCGGCAGCCACGTTTTCAGCACGTGCTGAGGACGGCTGCCGCGTTGGTGGTACCCTCAGCAGTCCCTCTGTAGCCCCCGCGGAGGTGGTGACGGATGCGTGCGTGTGTGGTGATGCGAGTACGTCGTCTTCCGCCCCTCCACTGTCACCAGGCGAACCGTCACAGGAGCTGGTGACGGCGCGCAGGCTGCACCGCGCGGTAGATGATCTGTTCATGCTCTTTACACAGCTTCAGGCAACACTGACGGACACTGTGTGGTGCACAAGTCATCCTCCTGCGCTCTCCACTCCAGCCCGCACGAATCAGGACCGCGACGTGGAGGTGGAGCGGCTGCGAGCCATCAACCAGCAGCTGCGGCGCATACTAAGAGGCTACGAGCAGTCGCACAAAGCCATCAAAGGGAGTTCTACGTTCCAGGCCTGCGATAACGGCAAAGCCTCTCGCGGCTCTGCAGCGTCGCTACCGTCGACACCCCCTCCTGGCTACACAGCCTCCAACGAGCCTGGTCTGTTCATTGCCCTGCGTCGTCGGTGAGCGCAGCAGTGCTCTGTAGTGCCCTCCCCTATTCCCTCCCGATTGGGCTCACTCCTTCGCCTTTCATTCGCGGCCTTCTCGTGCCGCGTCTGCCCTCAGGTGCGCTTGACAGCACTAGCGCCGCCCTAACAGCTACCGGCGGGAGAGGGAGCGAAGCGCGTGGAGTACCACGGTAGGCACTCGTGAAGGATTGCTGCAGCCACACTCTGCTGTTACGCTGCCCTGTTTCCGCCTGTGCTGTGCCGTCATCTCTCGTGGCCCCTGCCACCCCCCTCCTACGCGCTGGGGTCTTGACATTGGAAGCGAGAGCTGGCGGGGCCGCAACTCACGCATGCTCCCTCCCTCCCTCCCTCCCCCTTCTCCCTCTGCCTCGGCGTGCGCCGCACACACCTCTTTTCGAATCGCATCCCTGTACCGTTCACCGCCGCGCTCCTCAGGGCATCGCATCGCGACGCTCTCTCCTATACGTTTTCTCTTGGCCAACACCGCCTCTGTCACCGCCCATACCGCACAGGTGATGCGGTGCGCAACGCGCATTGGCCTCCACCAGTCAGGCCGCGCAGCTCGCGTTTGGGGACATGGGTGGCGTGGAACGTGCATTATCCGCGCTGTTGGCGCCATTCACGGCATCCAAGTGGGCAGCTTCGACCTAGCCACTGGTGCCTCGGCAGGGCTGCAATGCACCCTGACCACGGCGAGCTATTTTCCCGACGGCGACGGCGGCCTGTGTAAAACGAAGTTGTCGCTGCCGGCCCAGCCGGGAAGAGTGAGCGCACCGGATGCCTCAACGCCACTTAGGGCGCCGAACGAGGGTAACGTGTACACTCTACACATCATGGGGCCCACTGCGTTCGTTGACGCCGTCGCTGAAGCTCTCGCCGATGACGTTCTCGTCGGTATTGTTGGCAGGCATCATGTACAGCCGTACAACTTCGGGCGGTGTGTCAAGCACGAATGCCCGACTGTGCGTCTCTCCTTCGACCGTCTGCGTAGCACTGAGGACTCTCTCCGTATACTGCACGCTCCTGATGCCACCGCCGCGAGGCAACAGCTTCTCTATCGTGCGATATTCAACGGCGAGCAGCTCTGACACGGTCCTTTACATCATGGATGGGGGCGGGTGGGCAGCGAGAAGCTGCCTTCATCAGCGCAGCGAAACGGTGAGCCGAAGGCGACCGTGCGTACACCTCTTCAAGTCTCTCGCTGTGTGCGTGCGTCGCCGGCCGGTATGCGCCAATCGCGTGAGGTATGGGAAGCGTTGGTGATGGCTCTCAGGATGCCCCCTTGCGTTCATGCCGTAAGGGGGGGTGATGAAGCGACAAGAAGACGGAAGACGACGCTATAACGCTCTCGCAGACGTCCCTTTGGGGGCTTCGTCGACTGCATTCCGCCCCTCCCCGTTTCTGCCCCCCCCCCCGTCCTCTCCGACTCTTTGCCGCTGGTCGGGGCGCACACGCGCCGCCGGGGTCCACTCGCCAGCGTGCTCTCCGCCAACACTTCTTTCCTCTCCAGGGGAACGCAACGGAGCACCTAAAAATGGAGGAGGTGGTTGCATGTGTTGGAGGGGTCAAGGGGAGGGGAGACACAAAAGGGCCGCCGGACGAAGAGGTCCATCCAGAGCCGATTCGTGATGCGCGCCAAAACGTTCGGGAGAAGCTCCTTGCTGCGGGTTGCCGCTCCCTTCCCATGCAGCCTGCGCCGTGTCGCCTTCACGCTGGCGGTGCAAGGAGAACAGATGGCTCGACGGAAAGCGAGGGGAACATGCTGGACGAGGGGCTCCGGCTGTGCGCCACAACGCTCTCCTTTAGGGGGCCGCTGCCGCGCGCAGCAGTATGACCTCTCTCGCGCGGAGACGTGCGGCTGCCGCCACTCCCTTCCTCCCCCCCGCGGATGTGTAGCGGAGGCGCGACATCCACGCGTACCGGCCTGCACGCAGATGTGCGCGCGTAAGGAGGAGGCGGGTAATGGGAAAGTGAGGAGAGGGAAAGGCTCCATCAACACGGCGCTGAGCGCACTTCTTTGCCGAGCTCAACGGGCCGTACTCGCCCTTCAGCTCATACACTATGGCCAGCGGCATTATCTGCGTACCCTGCGAAATGTTTCGCTCTTTCCCGTCCACCGTCGCACGCTTGTCAGCCGAGCTGCAGACCCGTTGGGCACCTCTCCACAGTCACACGTATACCGCCCGCTACCGCTGACCCTAACACGGGCGGCTTGAAAATGGTGTGCACCGGCAGCTCGCACGACGGCCACTGAACCTCCGCTTGTCTCTTTGGTTCGCTTCCGCTTGGCGACGCGCAGGACGAGCAGGAGAAGCGCCCCTTGCACCTCGCTTCCTCCATAGGAGGAAGGGGTCTGCTGAACGCTCGAACTCGAGCTGAAAAAATAAAGATGGAGGTGAGCTTCAAAGGGCTCTTCAACCGATCCCCAGAGCAATGATGTCTCTTAGTGAATTTCAAGGCGTTGGGCGAGGACTGGCGAAGACCGCTTGCACTGCACGCTCGAGCCAGCGCCCTCGGCGTGACATTGCAACGCACGTTTGCCTCATCTGTGATCGATGCGCGCGTGTTGAAGTACGCGCTCACGCAATGCTCACCTTCGTCAGCGCCGACTCGGAGAGAATATCAGAGGAGTGCTGTCTCTTGACATGTCTTCTTGGCCCGTGCCGTACCGGCGTTGCTTTGGGGCACAAGCATGTACTTTCCGCAGCCATCAATCCTGCACGCACTGGGCACACCAGCGAAGCCTGCCTTCAATCACTGCGTGGGAGCTCCCAACGTCACAACGTCGGCAGGAGTGACAACGTTGGAGGCGCCGTCCACAGTGGCTGCACACTAGCCGCATGCGGGGCACAGGCGGCGGGTTAGTGTGGCGCGCCTCCCTTCTGCCTGGGGCCTGATGTAGTGCCAGTGACACCGTGGATAAGGCAGTGGGCGGCGCGCGCCGTCTGTGAGCGCTCTCATCTCGCACTCTGCCGAATACTGAGCCCAGCTGCTGAAGAGAGGCTATCTGACGAATGACTCGCTGAAGCTCTCTGGAGGATACATTGACGAATCGGTGGAGGTCACTCCCCTGCCTTCAATCTCTCTCTCGAGTCGACCAGGTGAGGTGCAGCATCGCAGGTGAGCGATGAGGACATGTTTGGTGGAGGCCCTGCGCCGGCAGGCGTGGTGGCACGCACGGGTAAAGCGCATCGGAGGAGCGCGAGGAAGTGCCTCTCGCTTCTAAGAGGGCATTCACGTGTGCGAAGGTGTGAGGGCGGCTCTCTGCACCCTTCTCTCTTTGTTGGAGCGCCCGTGACGAGAGTGCAAGGCGAGAGGACAGTGAAGGGCAACGGAGCATGGAGTAGTGCCTCTGCATTGTCCCCGCCACTCCAATGATGCCTGGCCAGCTATTTCTTCTTCGCTTCAGCCGACTCCTATGCGATGCGCATTTCTGAGCTGGAAGCAATCGGGCCCTTGTCAGTCTTTGGTGTCCCTTCACCACCCTTGATGACGCGCCACGAGAGCAGCCCTTCGGCGGCGAAAGAGAAGCGGGCCCGCAGGCCAGCGCAGTTGTGAGCCGGTGCCATTGAGAGTGCGTGCGGAGGGGTGGTTGGCTTCTCTGTTACTCTACTCTCATGAAGACATCCGTGGAGAGAATGCCTCGGAACGTGCGCTGGACTGCAATGCGGCTCTCGACTCGACGTGGTCGTCCCTCTTCCTCTTCCTTTCAAGTGGCGGCTGCACGTTCGCACGCCTCATCGCGGGCGGGCAATCCATACTGTGCCAATATGCGCTGCCGGCCGCTGTGCTCGCGCTATCTCACCCTTCCACCGGACCGTAGCGCACACGTTAGCACTCTCGCCAGCGTCTGCGAAGGCACCCCCTCGGCCTTCTTAGCAGACGCGCGTTTCATAGACGGGGGCCGTGGGGTGAGGCGAACGGTTGCTAAGCCTGATCGACGGAGGTGATGGCGTCCTTCGCACTGGTAGGCGTTGTAGCACCAGGTGTGGCTGAATCAGCTCTCGCTAAGGCGCCAGTGGTGGACAGACCGACGGGGCTGCCCACGGACGAAAGAGAGCGCAGCGCCAATGGGTAAGAGCGGCGCGTGAGAAGCGAACGTCACTATGAAAAGTGAGGCGGGGGAGGGCGATAGTAAGGCGTCGCGGGCGTCCGGCGATCTCGTCTGCTCTCGGCTCTCAGCCAATTCCCAATGCAGCGGGACTGCTGGGACACGATGACGGGGAGAAGAAGAGGGAGAGCGAAGTGGAGTGCGGTGGTCGCATGCCAAGCTCTCCCCCACCCTGACTCTCGGTGCTCACGTACACACATCATTCCGCACGTGGTGCGCCTCTGCACTGCGTTTCTGTGCAAACGCTCTGGTTGCGCTCCTCTCTTTCCACTGCAGTCTTGTCGTCATCTCTGCTGCCTCTCCATCGTTCGGTGGCTTTTCTAGCCCCGCGCTCACGTATACGTGCTGGAACTGTGACGCCTGCGGCCTTCACGCGCTTTCATACGCGCGCGCACACACACAGATAAAGGCCAGGGGGCGAGGGACGCGAAATACACAGAGCCGCGCGGAGGACGGGTGTACACATCATCGCCAACGCTTCACCCCTTCGCAACCGTTCTCTTCTCGAACTACTTGCGCGCTCTCGTAGAGTTGAGTTGCCCACCATGCCCCTTGTGCCGTGTCGTCCAGCCGTTGGCCTGACGACGAGTACGCCGCCGCTGCGGGAGGTCAACTTCGGAATTTACAGTCTGCAGCGACCGACAACGTCGCCGACGCGCAGGAGCGGCCGCAGTCCATCATCTTGTCAGCTTCAACCGCTGCACGGCGATATTATACCTACCAACACTGGGGCAGGAAAGAGCGTTAAGCGTCTCAGAGCTGCGCCGTTCCCCGGCACCGCACCATCCTCCTCCTCCTACTCGATTTCTTTTTCGCCGTCCAGTGCGGAATGCCCCGCGAGCACCTGTGGCGGCGTCGCGGGGGAGCCATCGCTTCCGCGCCATGGAGGTGCTGTACCACCACCGGGGACAGAATATGCTGATGGAAGCGCCCCTGGTGGGTCCGCAGCTGCCTTTCTACGTGATAGCGGACGGCTCACTGGCCACGCGCCGCCTTCGTGTGCGCGTGGCGCCTTTTCTTCTCTATCCTTTGTGGAGGAGCGAGTGCGGTACTTAGTGCACCCGGTCGGCGCCGCGTCGCTGTTGCCAGCGCCGCTGCAGGACATCCTTGTCAACGTTCTGCGTATTCTCCAGCAAGAGCGCGCTCAGTTGAAAGGGCAGCGTCCGTGCCGGCGACCTTCCCAGCCGATCGGCACCGGCGCCGACGCAGAGGTGGGGAAGTGCATGGCAAAGGCGGCGCAGGCGCCGTCGCTGATGGCTGCCGCAGAAATTTTCTCCGCCTTCGTCACTGCACACCCGCTGGTGGGACACGAGCTGCTTTCTTCCCCGGTCGTGCTGGTTGGCGCGGCGCTTGCGGAGCTCGTCATGCTTAACCACATCGAGTCATGCGCTGTACTCGCGCCACAGCTGCTCTCCTTTCTCGACGCAGCCATCGCCGTTGGTCACCTCGGGGCCATGCACACTGTGGCCGTTTGCCTGCGCGACGGCGCAGCAGGCTTGCAGCGAGACGCAGCATCGAGTGAGACGTGGCTGCACTGCGCGGCCGCGGCTGGGTACCTCCCTGCCATGCACGAGCTCGGTGAGAGGTACGAACGTGGCGCGCCTTCGCCTTCCAAGGTAAAGGCGGACGCACAAGATGATTCCTCGGACTGGGGCGAGGCGATGCAGTGGTACCGGCGCGCGGCGGAGGCCGGGTACCCGCCATCGCAGCTGAACTTGGGCAAGCTGCTATTTATGGCGGCTGAATATGCCGAAAGCGAGCACACCGCAAGTTCGTCGCAGGTGGCGCATCTGCTCGCAGAGGCCAATCGGTGGCTCCACGCGTGCGCTGCAGCCGGTGTGGAGGAGGCGGTGCGACTCCGAAAGCGCATCGAGAAGCAAGTGGCACGGTGAGCGCTCGGCTGCGCACTTGGTATGATCTGTGACGATGCCCCAGCTGTATGTGAAGGCACAGCGAAGTGCGCGGACCATCTGTGCATGCCGCTCACCTCTCTCCATCTTCTCGTCCCTCTCTCTTCTTCGCCTACTGCATGTGTGCTCGCTCGTTCCTCTGTACGCGAAAACTGCCTGAGGTGTACCTGCACATCACAAGAACAGACGACGGATGGGGGCGGCGATCACTGGACACGATGTAGAATAAGAGGTATGGACGGCATGTGCACACCCCTGCGAGTATGTTTGCCTCTGCGCCATGACTGCTGCAGTGCCATGCCTCACATGCCCTGAGGGGGAGCCCTCCGCGCCGGGCCCCACCTGCACTCTTTTCAAGCGCAGATCCATTTACCCACGCGCGAGCTTCTCTATTTCAAAGTAAACTGCCGGCATCATCGCCAGCGAGCACGCCGCGAAGTGACACTGGGACGCTGAGGCTGCCGCGGCTGCGCTACGAACGTACTCACAGCTTCTTCTGGAGGACGTGAGGGTGCATCAGGCGCCCACTCTCCTCCCTTCTGGGCTCGCATCCAGCGAGCCCACTGCTGGCCCAGTGCCGCGGTCCCCTCTTCGCGATTTCACCCTTTCTCCCTCTCCTCTTCTCTCCTTTGCTCTCCTCGACACTTTCCTCAACGACGACCCCGTGCGCGCCCCGATCGTACTCGAAGTGTCCTCTGTCCCCCTCTTACCCCCTCTCTTCCCTCCCACGCAGTGCCACACCTAAACGTCGGCGGCGACCTGTGGAAAGCCTCTCGCCACTCATTGAACGGTCTCCTCGTTCCCTGGCCACGTGTGCGAGTGGGCTTGTCATTGGCGGGCAGCTCGCCCCTTCCGCGGCTCGCTCAGTCACCCGTGCCAGTGACTGCCGTGCCGCTCACTTCCTTCTCTGCCTTGTTTTCTTGATCGCTCGTCGGGCACACCGATCACGCCCCTTTCGCAGCCATGTCCACCGAGATGATTGTTGGGAATACCATGATCCGGCAGCTGCGGCTGCTCCGTCGCCGCGAGTGGTATACGTGGATCACCGTGTGGCCCTTCATTTTACTCTACGTCGTGTCCGCCGTCCTCTACCTCAACCCCGAGCTCGTGTGGGACCGCGTGACGTACCTGGTGCATCAGACATACATCGACTTCTTTCACGCCATCTGCTTCCCCGTCGTCATCTTCCTCCACTCTTTTCTCTCCCTCTTCACGATTTGGTCCGTGAAGTTCCGCGCGCATATCATTTATCGCACCGTGGCGATGGAGCAGCTGACGGAGGCTACCGATGTGCTGGTCGAGACGCACCTGCACAAAGGGGAGTCGGAGATCGTGCCGTTGCACCAGGAGAGCGATGACGGTCACCCACCGTGCTTTGTGTTCCAGCAGCGCAAGTGGAAGCTGGATGAGCGCGAGGGCATGTTTGTGAAGCCGCGCTTCCCTACGAAGCACAGCTTCTCCTATTACACTCGCTCGGAGGGGCTCAAGAAGGAGACGGACCGCAGCAAGCAGGAGGACATATACGGGGTCAACAAGATGGAGGTTGTGATCCCCGAGTTCCAAGACCTCTTCGTGGACCACGCCCTCTCGCCCTTCTTTGTGTTCCAAATGTTTTGCGTGCTGCTCTGGTGCCTCGACGAGTACTGGTACTACTCCCTCTTCACAGGCGTCATGATGGTGGGCATGGAGTGCACAACGGTCTACCAGCGCATTCGCAACATGCGTACGCTCCGCGATATGGCTGAGGTGCCGGTACGGGACATCGACGTCATGCGCGGCGGCAAGCGTGTCACAATCAGGACCGATGCCCTGCTGCCGCTGGATTTGATTGTGGTACCAAGCAACGCCCCGTGCCCTGTCGACGCGGTGCTGGTGAAAGGTACCGCGGTGGTGAACGAGGCCAGCCTGACAGGCGAGTCAACGCCGCAGCTGAAAGAGGCACTGGATGATGTGGAGATAGCCCTCAGCGTCAAGAAGCACGCGCGACACATGCTGTTCTCCGGCACGCAGATCCTGCTTAGCAATGGGCCCCACGAACACTCCGAGGAGGCTGAGCACAATCGCGACAAGAGCAAGGCGCTTGCCGTCGTGCTCAAGACGGGCTTTGAGACGAAGCAGGGGAAGCTGCTGCGCACCATTCTGCACAGTCAGGGTCGCGTCAGCGAGAACAGCGGGGAGGCCTTTGCTTTCATTGGCGTGCTCGTGGTCTTCGCGCTGGCGGCCAGCGGATACCTACTGAAACGGGGCCTGGCAGACCCGCACCGCAGCCGGTGGAAACTCTTCTTGTCCTGCGTGCAGATCATCACTTCCGTGGTACCGCCGGAGCTTCCCATGGAGCTCTCGCTGGCTGTCAACACGACGCTGCTGGCGCTGACGAAGCTGCAGGTGTTCTGCACGGAGCCGTTCCGCATCCCGTATGCGGGTAAAGTGGACACGTGCTGCTTCGACAAGACCGGCACCCTCACCACGGACGAGATGCTCTTTGGCGGCGTGGACATGGCCGATGGCAAGGGGCTGCTAAACAAGCTGAAGACCATTCCCAAGTTCTCGGAGGTGGTCCTCGCCACGTGCCACTCCCTCGTGTATCTCGACGAAGAGACTCTGGCGGGAGATGAGATGGAAAAGGCCGCCATCGCCGCTCTCGGCTACCGCATCGACAGGGAGGATCAAATCCAGTACGACCCCAAGCCTCTCGGCGATAAGGGCAGGAAAGCGACCGCGGAGCCTCGGAGGGTGTACAGGGTCCTACTGCGCTTTCCTTTCCTTGCCGCACTGCGCCGCATGGCTTGCGTCGTCTCCACCCCAGACGGCAAGTACATCGTTGCCAAGGGCTCGCCGGAGTCGATCGCGGCCTTGTGCGAGTCCGTCCCTGAAAACTGCCTGCGGATTGCCGAGGAGACCGCGGCGAAGGGGTACCGCGTCATCGCCCTGGCCTACCGGCCGCTGACAGAGGCGGAGCGGTCGTCGAAGGAGGCGATCCTCTCTCTCCGCCGCGAGAGCGTCGAGAAGGACCTGCGGTTCGCCGGTCTCGCCGTGTACGTCTGCCCGCTGAAGAAGGACGCCAAGGAGACGATTGAGAACTTGGAGGGTGGCAGCCACCGCTGCGTCATCATCACCGGTGACAGCGTTCAAACGGCCATCTCGGTCGGCAAGGACGTGTCGATGCTGCTGTGCAAGCGCCAGCTGGTGGCGAGGGAAAGGGCAGCCAGTGGCGAAATCGAGTGGGTGGACTCGGTGACGAGCGTGGTTCAGCCGGGGACGGCGACGGAGATCATCGCCAACACCTTTCAGCGCAGTCGTCGGAGGCGGACGCCGCGCGATAACGAATGGGATCTCTGCGTGAACGCGGAGGTGGTCAGCCCTGAGTCGATGCAGCACATCATCGAGGTGTACAACGAGCAGGTCACCATCTGGGCTCGGTGCGCGCCAACCCAGAAGGAAGAGATCGTCACAGACCTCAAGAAGAAGAATCACATCGTCATGATGGCCGGCGACGGCACCAACGACGTTGGTGCGCTAAAGCAGGCGCAGGCGGGCATTGCCGTGCTGAACTCGGCCTCGGTCGCCCCCAAGTCGGAGAACAAGGAGCTGGCTGTGGGCCCGCAGCCGCACAACGAGCCGGATGTGCCGGCCGAGCTCAAGGTGCCACCGAACTTTAAGTTCACCGTGGTGCCGCCAGAGCCGCCGGTGGGGACGCCGTTCATGGAGATGATGAGGTGGAAGGTGTTGGAGGCGAAGCGCAAGGTGGAGATTAAGCAAATTGTGCACTGGAACAAACAGCTGCAGGACGCTGAAAAGGCGAAGGCGGCGAAGAAGGCGACCGCGGCACCGCTGCCGCCGAGTGGGGCCGGTGAGTCGGACTTTTTGATGGAGTCGCTCTTCAACGCAGATGACGAGAGTATGGGCGGCCCACCGATGATTAAACTCGGCGACGCTTCCATCGCGGCACCGTTCACGTGCCGTTCGAAGGCGCTCACGTCTGTGTGCGACATCGTGCGCCTCGGCCGCACGACTCTCGTGACGACGCACATGATGTACAAGATCCTTGCACTGAACTGCCTCACGCAGGCGTACTCCATGTCGGTCCTTCACTGCGCTGGGGTGAAGTTTGGCGAGAAGCAAATGATTTTGGCCGGCATTATTTTGTCTGTGTGCTTCCTCTTCATGTCCCGCAGCAAGCCGCTGACGCACCTGTGCCGTCAGCGCCCCGTCACGAAGGTGTTTCACCCGTACATGATCTGCACGGTTTTCTGCCAGTTTGCGCTGCACCTGTACTGCATGATGAGGACGTCGTGGATGGTGTCCGAGGTGGACGCGGCAACCATGACGGACATGAGCACGAATTATCACGACGAGGAGTTCAAGCCGACACTGCTCAACTCCACGATGTTTCTCCTCACCACCCTCATCTCCGGCGTCACCTTCGCCGTGAACTACCGCGGTGAGCCGTTCATGCAGGGTATCTACAAGAACCGCCCGATGTTCATCGCCCTCATCATCCTCGGCCTCGTCGTCTTCTGCTTCGCCTCCGAGGCGAACCCGGAGTTCAACAAGGAGTTTGAAATCACCGCCTTTCCCACCGAAGCGTTCCGCACGCGCTTCACGCAGCTTCTTGTGCTCGATGCTCTCGGCTGCTTCGTGATCGAGAAGGCCTCGCTGATGCTTTTCACGGACTACTGAGTGGCGGGAGAGGCGCCTCCACCGCACGAGGGAGTCGTTGCGGGCCTGAAGGAGGGTGGATACGCAGTGCTCTGCTTTCTTAGTGACGGCTGCTCCGCACATCCGCGAGGTCGAAAGGCGAACACGCCTTCCCAAGGTGGCCAGATGCACGCTGCAGTTATCCCCCCCCAAAGGGGTGGACTCGGACGCTGTCGCCAAAAAAACGTGTAACTTCGGTCGTCACCTTCCACGCGATCTGCCGTTTCTCTTCTTTACAAGGGGCTTTCTGTTCACACTCTAAGTGGGGTCGCGGAGCGAGTGGACTCAAAGGCGTGCGTGAGTGGATGGAGGTACGGCTCCCCTCCTTTCTGCCCCGGGCTCTCTCTCGCTCTCTGTGTTCCCGCCGGCACTGCCGTTTCGCCTATTCGCGTCCCCATTTGCTTATATGCTAGTGTGCGGCGTCATCTGCTGCTGCCGTAAAAGTGTGCGCCCTAGTGACGTGCAGTGGCACCTCCCCCTCTCTCCCCCTCTCTCCTGAGTGAAGGGTTGCGCACACAGGCGTTTGTGGCACCTATCGTTTCTTTGGGCAAAGGAGGGAGGCGGGCAGCGAGGGCAGGGGTTCTCGTTGTCAGTGCGGAGGTGGTGGTGTTGCACAATATGTGTGCGTTACACGGGATAGACGGTGGCGGCAACGGGCACGGGTGGATCGATGGAGGAGGGAGAGGGAGGCGATCGAGCGGCAGCCGTCCTCGCGCCCTCTCTGTTTTCCCCACCCTCTTCTTTGTCGCCCAGTGCCTCCTCCTCAACTCTCACCCGCTACTCCTCAGCCGTGTCGCCTGAAGCAGTGCCGCGACGCCGGCGTTGACTCTCGCCCCCCTATCTAAGTTTTGTACTGTGATGTGCTGTGCCGTCGTTGCTCATTGTAATACTTTAATATCCTCTAATTCTCTTCGGCTCTCCGGTCCCGTGTTAGTGCACCTGCCCGCACACGAGAGATGCGCTCAGAGTGTGAAGGGGGCGACAGAGACGGGGCTACTGCTGCCACCCTCCCCCCACTCTTTGTCCGTTTATCTTGCTCTCTTCACGGATGCGGGGGTAGAGAAAAGGCACAGCTTTGTTGCAGCGCATCGGCCCTGACGCATGTACTCGAGCTCCCAAGACACCTGCGTGCAGGCAGGTTGGGCAGCGCCTCTTTCGGCAGACCTGAATTGTCCGTGCGTCGGTGATGCATGGGGCAGGGTTGTAGTGGAGGCAGTTGCACGCGTCACCGTCGTCACGACGCGCTCTCCTTTCCGGGGCTGTGATGAGGGGTGCGGGATGACGTTGACCGGCGCAAGGATACAAAGGCGTTTTGTCCTATCTCCTCCTGTTGCCTCCCATTTCACGCAGCGGTTGCCCTGCGAAACGTGCCCCAGCCAGACATCGACAACGGAGAAACATTTGGGTGTCAATGACGAAGTTGCGCACCCGCCACACAGACGCACACGCACGCACACACACACACACATACACCGTCGTGACTGTCTGCGTGGCAGTACATACGGCCAACGCTTGTGAGGGCAACACTCCCACCTGCACAGCCTCTGCTCATGCATGCCTTCGTCTCGGTGCCCAACTTTCCTGTCTTCCTCGCATTACTGTGTCATTGTTTTGCCCCGCATCAGCGCCGTTTGCGACGTGACGCGTCGCAGCTTCGGCAAGCACACACGCTCGCGGTGATCATCTTCTCAGACAGCTCATCGAGCAGCTTTGCACGCTTCACAGGCTCTTTCGTCAGAGAGTGCCGCATTTTCTCTCTTCGTTCCCGGTGCGCAGTGCCGACGTCACCGTCATGTCGTCTTCTGCATCGCCGCCGATGGTGGACACGGAGGGTGCATGCGCGGCAACAACTGTGGCAGCACCTGCCGACGATAGCCTCCTGCCCCCAGAGGCGTTGACAAATGCCGCCGACAGCGATAATGACCTCTCCACCCTTCCCACTCAGGTGTATCTGGAGCGCACGGTAATGGGGGTGCTGGCACTCGCGCTCGAGGACGTGTGCCGTGTGCGACCACCGAATCCCGTGGACTATCTCGGCAGCTATCTTCTGCGCAGATCCACTGCGAACAACACTGTCGAGGTGACGTACGAGGACACGGTACCGAAGGCTGTGCCGACAAATGGGGAGTGACGCGATCGTGTTGAGGAGAGGGAGGAGGAGGGCGGGGGGCGGCTGCGGCGGATAGATGCCGTACTTTCCCTCTCTGTGCATCCACCGTTGGCGACGTTGCCCTGTTGGAGTCCACATCGACAGCATTTTCCTGTCTTGCTTCCTCCTGCGATTGCTGCACAGGCTGCAGCGCGGTGCGACCGCCTCTGAGGTGGGGGCTGCGGTGATTAGGCAAGCAGAGGGAAGAGAGGGGTGCGAAGAGGTGCGCGCTTGCCCTTATCGCTCGCGGCTTAGGCGCGTTGTCGCTTTGAGGCTCCGCTGATGTACACCAATTCAACCTTGAACACGGCAGACGGGGAAGAGGGGGAGGCGCACGGAGAGGTCTGAGGTTAAGCTGGGTGGGGTGGCATCAAGCGCCATTTTCTCACAACATGGGCGCCTCATAGATACCCCGACGGGAGCTGCTCATCTCCCCCTCTCTCTCGCTCGCTGTGCGCTCGGTGAGTGATAGTCACTGCGAAGAAACGTGGCGCAGAGGCATAGAACTCACTCTGCATGCGCTGCGCAGCATAGCCAAAGCGCTCAGTCTGCAGACAGACCAGGCGAGGGGCACCCTGACCGCACTGTCGGTGAACGGCACACTTGCCGTTCACGACTTCCACCCCCATGAAAACTGACACGAATACACATACACACAGCAGACTTCCTCTCTCGCGCTCCGCCTTTGCGTTGGGGAGGGGGGACTTCGCTGTTTTACTCCCTCACGCCCGCCTCGCCTCGACTGTGTCCATCTCCTTCATCCCTCTTCAACACCGGCGCCCCGCACGCACAGACAGGCGCAGACACGCGCAAAACATGTGGGCGACTCTCCTGCGACGATATCGGCAGCCGCTGACGTCTCTTGTTGACTTTCTCGAGTCCAACTGCACGGCAGCAAAGGCGCCGACGGCCGCTCTGCACAGCAGCGCCAACCTTGTCGTCGCCGAAACGAACAGCCTTAGCATCTTCGAAAATCTCGCGGCGGAGGAGTCGCTCGTTCGTGGTCTGCTGTTCGACAAGAGGCAGTGCCTTGCTCTTCTGTACGTCAACCGTCCGTGCGTCGTCGTGGGGCGTAACCAAAACATCTTCCAAGAGGTGTCCCTGCGGCGGGCAGCGGCGGACGGCGTATCCGTCGCTCGTCGCGCCTCTGGCGGCGGTGCCGTCTTTCACGACGAGGGCAACCTCTGCTTCTCTTTCCTCACACATCGCAGTCGCTACTCCCCTGAGAAGACGATCCAGCTGGTGCGCCTTGGGCTCTGTGCGAGCTACGCGATCGACTCAGCGCGTTTGACCACTACAGGGCGGCACGACCTGTTCCTCGACGGTAAGAAGATCACGGGGTCTGCAATGCGCGTGCATCGCGACATTGCTTACCATCACTGCACGCTGCTGTTGAGTACTTCACGTACGTCCCTCAGTCGCTACCTCTACCCGGAAGGGGACTACGTGGCGTTCAAGACATCGTCGGTGGGCTCGGTGCGAAGCCCCGTCACCACACTCGTAGAATCGGGCTGTGCCGCCGGTGAGCCGGGCGCCGTGGACGCACTGAAAAGGAGCATGGCGGAGTTTTTCCTCACGGAGGGTAACCGCGTTCTGGATGCTGAGGCACCGTGGGAGCTCGACGCCTTGGCGCTGCAGCAGAGCTTCGCCACAGCGCGCCACCGGTGCGCAGACGTGCCTATCTTTACCCTCGATGTTATTGGAGCCGTCGCAGCGGACATGCCCTTCGTAGAGGGTGAGGGTCGGCGCCCTTCCAGGGGTGATGCTGCCACCCTTGGGGAGGCGGTCGACAAGATCGCGTCGAAAGAATGGGCCTATTCGATGCCCTCTTTTACATCCACTGTGTTCCTAAGCGCCTGCGAACTGCAGCGGCGCCTGCAATCGCTTTCTGCGTGGCGTGATGTCCTGCGGCTATCCTCCCTCGCCGAGGAGGAGTTGCTGGCGGCGCTGCATCGTCTTGTCTTCGAGAACTCGGAAGGTTGCGAGGAGGTCGCGGCAAGGACTGAGATGGGGTTTTACCTGCGGACCACCGTCGAGCATCGACTCGTCACGTCTCTTCTGGTGAGTAACGTGCCGTTTGCAGCGGAAACGGCCGGCTCGGAGGCCCCATCGAGCGGGTGCTCTGGAGGGTGGGTGCAGAGGTACCTGTCGGCCTTACTGGTCGGCCACGCCTGCGATGCCGCGGTCGAGGGCTTGGAGGGTGTTGGGGATACGAGGGCGGTGGTGCAAGGGATGCTGCACGAGGCGGGCTCCCTCTGCCTCAATCTGCCCTATACAGCCCGAGACGCAGCCCTGCTGGCGTTAGCGCGAGTGCTTGTGGGTGTGTGGCGAGAGAAGAATGTGTTTGATATTTGCAGCTGATTCGCTTCGTCTTCACATCACCAGATGAGCGCGCGGTGCTCAAGGGAGCTGTGGGTCACAGACACAGAGAAAAGGGACAGAAGACACAGACGTGAGGGTCGAATCGCTTTGCTGTCTTTGAGGCACTTCGAGACCTGAGAGAGCGCGGCGGTGTCGCGGCACCCTCTTCGCCTCCATCACTCTCTCCTTGACCGACCCGCTTCAACCATCATAAATGCCCTCATGACGCGTATTGTGAGGCACCGCTTCTCTTTAGCTGACGGACGCACCCGCGCCTTCCTCCTCCCCCTCCTCCCCCTCCTCCTCCTCCGTCTACTTCTCTCATGGGATCTGAAGCGTGACGGCTCTCTACCTCGCGTTAGCGCGCTTGTAAGTGTGGGGGTGCGTCCGTTATGTGTGTGGTGTGGAAAGGGTGGGGGCTCATTCTTTTCTTCGCACATCTTTGCGCCGCTTCGCCACCCGCGTTTACTTCACACGTCAGTGCTGCGTCAGCAGGAGGTGCTGTTGCCGTAGCGACTGCCGTACATACGGCCCCTTTACCTGGCACGCGTCTTCTTCGATTCCCTCGCGCTTTGGCGCGCTTTTCGCGCATGCGGCGGATTGCTGTGGCAGCGTGTCAGCGACGGTGGCTTGCTTTGGTACCGCTGCCTCGCGTCGGGAAGTGCGTAACGCCGTGGTCAGGGCGTAGCAGCCTTATCGATACTGCGGCGCCTATCACAACTTCGCTTCGCGAAGTGAGCACCACTGCGGCCCGCAACGCACCGAAGGACGCTCCGTATCAGTGCGGTGAGTGTGGGAAAGCGTTCCGCCTCTTAAACGCGCTCACGCATCACATTATGACGCGCCACGGCAACTGCGCTAAGGCGCTCATCAAAAAGGACGGCAGGCTGGTCCCTCTGGAGCCAGATCAGCTGAAGGGCACTGCACATGGCGGATCACCGGCCTCTACCGCACCGGCGGCCGGCGCAGTCGCCGCAGCGTCTTTTTCTCCACTGCCCAGCAGCGCCGCGTCGCCGTATACGGCGCCCTTTGCCACTCCACTCGATCACGTCGCCGCATCTATCGGCGGGACGGCCGCGCCCTCTGCTCCACCAGGCCCTGTCTCAGGCGTGCAGGCTGCCGCCGCACCGGCCACTGCCGGCAGTGGTGAGGGCGGCAATGGCGGTGACCGTGCTGCTGCGGACACGGAGAAGCGGATGTTCGTCTGCACAGTTTGCCAAAAGACGTTTCGCCTGGAGGCGGCGCTGCAGCACCACTACCTGGCGAAGCACAATATGGAGATGCCGACCTCTAGCTTGTCCTCGGCTCTCCTGGGCGGCGCGAGCACGGCAGCCGCAACCATCGATGCTTCGGGGCCCTCTCCAGGTGCGCCTGGCTCTACCACCGGTGGCGGCTCCACCACCGGCAGTGGCGTGTCTGGCACAGCGGCAGACAACGCAGCAGTTCCTGGGGGCGCTTCCAGCTTCAGCGCTGCACAGTACGTGCGGCAGCAGGAAGGGGCACTCCCTGATGCCCCACAGTACCAACTCGACGTGGCACCGAACGCACCGGAGGAGGGTGACATTGCTGCGCACTGGCGCTGTGTGAATATATGCGTGCTGATGGGTGAGGTACAGGAGGTAGAGGAGGGGTACATTTTTCAGGATCACGTGTTGCAGTTCACTGTCGCGACCGAGTTTGCGTCCCCGGCCCCTGGCGACCCTGACATGGACTTCCACACGGTGCGGGTGTACGGACATGATTTTTGGGCGCCACTAAAGGAGGACATACAGACGGGCGGTCGCTTCCTCGTTACGGGACGACTGTGCATGGTTCCGCAGTTCGATATGCAGCTGAGAAAGTATTACCACTACCCCGTCATCCAGGTCTTCGCTGGTTCTGGGAACGTGGTGCGTGTTTGACACACTATGGGGTCGCTGCACGTCAACGTTGATGGCATCGATGGCGCTCTTGTCGCCGCTAGCTTCGCTGCAGGGACGGTGGCCGTCGTTGTCGAGCAGCTTTGCGAGAGCGAGCTTTCGGCTTCTCGTTGCACGCCAGTTGAGGGACGGCAAGGTGCTCTAAGGTTGTTGGGTGAGGGCAACGCCCATGCTCGTCTGACGAAGAGTGGTGTGGGCGGTTGGGTGGGAAGAGAGACAGAGACGCTGCAATCTCTCTGAGCGTGCGGCTGTGGGGTATGTGGGATTAAGACTTGTGCTGATGTCGAGTCCTGCGACTGTGTGTGCATGTGCTTGAACTGAAGTGTTTTGTCGTTACGATTGCGTTTAACGCTCTCGTACCTCTCTCTTTCATCAGGCTGGGACAGATATAATTTGCTTCCCCCCTCCCCCCGCCGCCGCACCGGCTGTGTGCCGCCACCGCTCATGCCAACTCTTAGGAGCTAAGTGAGATACTGCGCGGGAAGAAGTGGTGGAAAGATGCAGGAGGAATTCGGAGATGCAGAGAGCGTTCTGTTTCCATGCTCATCAGGACAGCAGAGCATCACGCACGCTGGCATGGAAGGTTGTTGGTTGCTGGTGGGGGGTAGCAGAGCCATTCAGGATGCGCTCCTCGCTCTCTCTCGGATGCAGGGCGAGGGAGGATTCCTCTTTGAGTTTGCGAGACACTGCACGCACTTGTTAGTTGTCTTCGCCGCGCCGATAACTTCCGTCCATCGCCTCCGCTACCGCACTGTCCATGACGCGAAACGACGGCGCTGCAGCTGCCGTAGTCGTGCAAACTGCGGTGCACTCCTTCACATTTCCCCCCTCCCCTGCCACTGCCCCCGTCTCCAGAGAGTGGAGGGGGTGCGGACTCCTTCACAGCACAAAAGCACATCGTTCTGCCTGCGGTGCACTCCTTCACATTTCCCCCTCCACACCCAAACACATGCAGAGGCCCGCATCTGTTCACCATCGCATGAACATTCTGCACACTGCTTCTGTTGATGGCCGCACCTGCTGTGCGGCCAACGAGGAGGTATGGGTCGCGAAGCAGAGTGGTGGCATCGCCGTCTTCTCGGCGAGATCTGGCACCTGTGTGAGACACATTGCTCTCACCGACGACGACGGCGCAACACCAGCACAGGTCACGCACATGATGACAGTCTTTGAGGAGGTTTGGGTTAGCACGAGAGAGGGCCGTGTGCACATCTACAAGCTCGCCACACATACGGCAGTGGACTCCATACTCATTCCTGGCGCAGAGAGGAAAGTGCAGGTAGTAAGCCTCTCCTTCAACGGCCACATCGCCGTCATCGCCACCACCAGCGGCTCTGTGTACGTCCATCACCCACTGACGCACAAGCGGCTTCGCACTCTTTCCACGTCCGCTTCTCCGTGCACGGCAGCGATTCAGTTCTACAGCTTTGTCGTTGGCGCTGATACGAAGGGGGCCTTGTACCTATGGGACCCGGTAGCAGGTGAGTGCGTCATCTACCACGCCGAGAGCAAGAGCGAAGTCGTAGCGCTGCTCCACGAGCCCACCACCGGCACCATATGGGCTTCTCGGACGAACGAGCACGTCGATGTGTACGCAATTGTGGAGGGGGCACTGCAGCTGCAGCGCCGGGTAAGCGGGATAGGGCGAGTCACAGGGATGGTGGCGGTCTCTGGAACTGTAGTGGCGACTACCTTCACAAAATGCGTCGTACAGATCGACGCTGCCACGGCGAAGGTGACCGTCAACGTTGCCGGTGCGCACACCAAGTTCATCTACGGCTGTTGTAAGGCGATGCACCAGGAAGTGGCGCAGGTGTGGAGTCTCGGCAATGATGCCACACTGCGCGTCTGGAGTGTTGCAGGGCTGCAGGTGCCTGCAGCGCCTCTGCCACACCTCCCACCTACCAAGCAAGCCGCGTTCACCTCCTCCGTGGAGGCCAAGCTTGGCCTGTCGCTAGGCCGATTGCAGGTAGACATGCAGTCGGAGAGGAATAGCCGTGCCTGCATGGCAGAGGAGCTCCTCAAGGCGCGTGAGGAGGCGCAAGAGATGCGACTGCGCGTCTTCAAAGAAGAGGAGAAGTGGCTCACGTTAGATGCAGAGCTCACAGCCGAACGGAAGCGACGCAGAGAGTTGGAGGAGAGCAATGCGAACCTGGCCAAGGAGGTGGCGGACATCACGTCAAAGGTGGCCGTCGTAGAGCGGGAAGGCCAGGCCCTCCGCGGGGAGGTGGCGGAGCTGAAAGTGGCGCTCTCCCAGTCGCGCACGGAGACGAACGCGAAGCAGACCGAGAAAGCAAACACTGAGAAGCAGCTGTCTGAGGAGCGGACGAATAAGAACCGGCTGGAGCAGCGACTGCGCGACACGGAGGGGAAGCTGGCTTCGCTGCAGGCGGAGCACCGTCGCGTGTGTGAATCATTGGGCAGCGCGAACGCCGCCCAGCCGCTGCGTAGCGCAGCCGAAGATGGCTTGGCGAGTGACAACGCCGCCTTGAAAACGGAGCTCGAGCAGGCACGCAGGATGAACTCCCTTATGAGCTCCGCCATGGCGTCCATGGAGTACACTATCCGTCGCCGTGAGGAAGAGGACCGTGACTTGACGGCGCTGCTGAACGCCTTCCGTCATCGCGTCGCTGACCGCGTCACGGACCCAAACCTGTCTGCACTCCTTCTCGCCACCATCGTGCGCAATGCCCCGCGCTTTGACCTGCAGTGCGATGAGTTGACCAAAGCGCAGCTGATGGAGCAGAACGGACCCTTCCTGCAGTTTATTCAGACCCTCCGGGCCACCGATCCGGAAGCGTACCAGAAACTCATGCAGTACCTTCAGCACCCTTCCATACTCCAAGGGCTACCGAACGACGCGCAGGTGCTGCTGGAGCGCCTTCTCGCACGTGCTTCAAGGGAGGGTGAGGTGCCGAACGAGGATATAGCCAACTTCAAGAGGGCGATTCCTAGCTTCACAGACTCGACGGCGGCCCTGGGCGTCGGCCGTGAAGGGGCTGGCAGCGGCACCGGCGCGAGAGAGAGCGTGATCTCTGAGGGTAACGCCGCTGCTTCAGGCGTGTCCTTCGGGAGCGCCGGCGACGGCCTCACTGTGCAAAATGAAGCGGCGAAATACGCCCTTCTTCGTGAGATGCGTGAGCAGCGGCTGATCGACGAAAATTATATTCGCGAACAGCAGACGATGTTTGAGTTTATTCTCAAGACACGGCGATTGCTGGTCGAGAGCCTCGCTGTTCTGTACAAGCGCACTATGAGCGCGCGTCAGGTGATGGAGGCGCTATGTCTCAACACCGCAGCCTTGAACAGCTCCGCACTTACTGGGACACCGTCCCGCAAGAGTCTTCAGCCGCTGCAGAATATCTTTACCGACATCGTGCGGGAGCTGGAGGAGCTGATCTCCGACGTGATTCAGCGCTACCTCTCCGGAGCTGAGAAGCAGCGCCTCGGCCTGGAGCAGTGATGTATGGAGGACGGCTGCTTTCACCGCGTAAGGAGGAGGATGGGATATTTTTTAGACGACGGAGGGGGGGTAATGGTGGTGCAGAAGAGCTGAATGCGCTACGTTGATGGCTCGCCTCTTTGAACGCTGCTGCTCTCCCCACACCCACAAAAGAATTTTCCTCGACACACACCGCTACACATAGGGTCAGTAGATTACATAGACTAGATGACTCTCGCTCGCCCATCGTCCTTTCCCGTTGTTCTCTTCGCTGCTCCCAATACCACTCGACATTTCTCGGCAGAAGCGACGAAGTACGGGCGGCGTTACGAGGCAATTACGCGTCTACCCGCCCACACATACACCCAGCGTATGTGGATTCTCGCTCCTGTCCGTCCTGTGGTGGTTGGGCGGAGTGGACTTGGCGGATCACCCCGAGAACAGGGAGGCCGGCGCGCGCGCTCTCTCTCTAGCTTGTGCTTTCTTGGATTTTTTCGTTCGCTGAACTTTACGTATCGGTGCCGTTTCGCCTGCTCATTCGGCTGGTAAAAGAACTGAAAAGCAGGGCAAGAGAGGAGCGGATAAAGCGTAAGTTCGCCAAGCCACTGCGCCTTGCCACACGCTGCTCCACTGTGCGCAAGGTCGCCTCGATGGGGCGGTCAGCTCAGCTGTGCTCGTTGCTGCCACCCAGGCACTTTGAAGCCTTACCTTTTTCCTGCGTCGGCAGCCTCTCTCGCGACTCGAGTCTGCTTAAGCCTTCCGCGCACATGCGATTCGTATACAACTGTCTGCACGCTTGCTACATCCGCGTTTCTCTGGCGCTCTCTGTGGACCCCTCGTTTACCCGTCGAGCGTATCCGTACTCCTCTCCGCACCGCCCAGCGCTCATTTCCTTCCGCTTTTCTCCTTCCCTTCTCCCCGCAGGACGGCGGATGGCGAGAGGGGAGGGGAGACCATCTCTCCGCGCGCAGTGCCTCCGAGATCCGGTACCCACGCTCGCCGTGGGGAGGCCGAGGCGGCCTCTCTGTGCCTGCCCATGCGGAGCCGCCGCCGGTGGTGGGAGCGTCGGGCAGCTGGGATGCCGCCAGGTCAGCGACCTTTCGCTGCTGAGCGCGGCGGCGTGGCCCTGGGCGGTGCTGCGCGGGAGCGATCTACGACGGTGAAGACGTGTGTGCCACCGACATGATGGGTGGGGGTGCCAGCGTTGCTCGAGCGCACCTCGCGCTGCTCTCGCCTCTCCCCTCCTCCCTTGCGGCGACCTGCGAAGGGTGGTGTAGGCTGGGTAGGAGGCCGAGGGCGTGCTCCGGTAACGGAGTCGGCGGCGCTGCGGCAACACGTGTGTACCGCTGCCTCGCCGCGCCGCGCCGACATGGGCGGGTGACATGCCGGGGGGGGGGGAGGGCTCCGTTCTGACTCCTGCGCGCGCGGTATTGCAGCACCGCAGGACGCGCCGGGATGGAGCAGAGGGCAGCTGCTCCGTTTCTGTTTCTCTCATGGACAAGTCCTTCTGACTGAGCGCACTTTCGATTCGATTGCCTGCTTACACCCGTTCTCGCCTTCTCGTCTTTGTGCTCTCTGTCTTTTAACTGGTGCGCAGCCCATACTTGCCACTTTAGGTCCGCTTTTCGCCCCTCTCACCCTTGTGTTGTGCCATGGTCTCGGGCGACGTCCTTCCCCAGCAACCCAACGAGGTTCTGATTGACGGCATCCTTTATGACTGCACCAACTTCAGGCATCCGGGTGGCAGCATTCTGAAGTACTTCCTCGGTAGCGGTGATGCCACCGAGACGTACCAGCAGTTCCACTTTAAGCTGCCCAGGGCAGACAAGTACCTTAAGCGACTGCCCAACCGTCCAGCGCCGCCGCGGCTTCACATTGGCGCGGCTGAGCAGAGGCGGTTGGCGAAGCTCTCTCGGGATTTCAAAGCGCTGCAGGAGGCCTGTGTGAAGGAGGCCTTTTCGATGCAAACTGGTCGCACATCCTCTACCGCTTTTCGGAGCTGATCCTGATGCATGCCATTGGTCTTTATATGCTGTTTTCTCTTCCAATGCTTTGGCCCATCGCACTGGCTATCCTTGGCGTGGCAGAGGGGCGCTGCGGCTGGTGGATGCACGAGGCCGGTCATTACAGCGTCACGGGTATTCGCTGGCTGGACATCAAGATTCAGGAATTGCTCTACGGACTCGGTGACGGGATGAGCGCGTCGTGGTGGCGTTCGCAGCATAACAAGCATCACGCCACCCCGCAGAAGCACCACTACGACGTGGACCTCGAGACCCTGCCGCTCGTCGCTTTCAACAAAGTCATCGCGCGCCGCGGCAAAAAGAGTGCCAGCGTGCGACGGTGGGTCTCGTGGCAGATTTACCTGTTCGGCCCCGTCACCTGCAGCCTTGTAGCTCTCTACTGGCAGCTTTTTCTTCACGTGCGCCACGTCGTGCGCACGCGGCGCTATACAGAGGGTGCCGCCATCCTGTGCCGCTGGATCGCGGTCGGCGTTATCTGCCACAACCTACACGTCTCGCTCTGGAAAGGCCTCGGTGGCGTTCTCTTCGCGCAGGCCTTCGGCGCCGCCTCTATCTTCATCAACTTCGCTCTCAATCACACCCACCTGCCTATGCTTCCAAAGGATCAGCACGCACACTTCGTCGAGTACGCGGCCGTCTACACCATGGATGTGACGCCGTCGTGGTTTGTGACGTGGTTCATGGGCTACCTCAACTTTCAGGTGGAGCACCACCTCTTTCCCAGCATGCCGCAGTTCCGCTTCGCGCAGCTGGTGCCACGAGTGCGGCAGCTTTTCGAGGAAAACGGGTTCAAGTACGACTCACGTCCCTACATAGAGTCGCTTCAGGCAACCTTCAAGAACCTCGGTGACGTAGCCACGTTCATGGTGACCGGTGACTAGCGCTACGTAGGTCGAGGCAGCGGCTTCACGCGAAGCCGGGAAGGTGGGCAGGCGTGACCAACAAGAGGGAAAGGCGCGCGCCACCAGCCCCTTTCGCCCATGCTGCCGCTGCCGATGGGTTTCCCTTTTCATGCGTTTGTGTAGACCCTTTGCTGGACGGAGTGAGCCGCACTGCTTTGAGGCGCCTGTGCTCTCTGTCGTCCCACTGTTGCGCGTGTTGCTGTTGCGCGTCGCTGATCACCGCCTCTGTTGATGCCTTATTCGTTGACGCTCCTTTACGCCCCCACACCGCCTGTCTGTCTGTCTGCGGGTGTGTATTTTTTCTTCTGTTTGGATTATCGTTCACGCGCCGCAGTTCGCATCCGCCGTCACTGCCTCGTCGTGACTTCTTCCCTCACCCTTTCTTTTGCCTTTTTTTAAAAATGACGCTCGCTGCCGCTGTTCTTTTCGCTGCATGAGGGTTACGCCAGCGCGCATGGTTGGCTTCCTTAATACCTCTCCCCCTTTCGACTCCTATCGCCTCTTGTGTCTAATCTAAGCCCCCTCTCCTCCCTCGCTTTCTCGGCGTCGCCCCGCTTGTGCCCACAGACTGCTTGCCTGGTCCTCCTGATGGACGCACCGATTGTTCAAAGGTTGTGTTGGGCTTTCTGAGACACGCGTGACTGTGTGTATTCCCGTTTCTCTCGCTCTACGTTGCCGCACTGACGCTGTAATGCTCACGGGCAGCTTCAGCGGTTCTTATGCATGCTAAATAAGCTAACGCATGCTCTTGAAGGATGCAGAAAGAAATTGGAGGGGAGCGACATCGGAAACGTCGCTGATGCACAATTGGCGCCGTCCCTGCAGCCTCTCCCCCCTTTAAGGTTCTCATGAAGGCAGGATAGGACCTGATGTGCAGAGCGAAAGAAAGGAGGGCACCCGCTTCACCTCGGGGAGAGTAGCTCTTGAGGGAAGAGAGGGCAAAGCTGGGAAAGCGCCTGGGGAGTCGAAGGAGGTGGGTGAGTGGAGCTGGTCCGGGACGCGGCGTAGTGCGTGGCGTTTCTGTCTCGCGTTTACCCGAGTGATGGTGTACGCACCCGGGGATATGCAGAGATATGTGGAGAGTCCTTGGCGGTGGCACTTTGCGAGGGTCGTGATGGGAAAGGGCCGTGTTCTCTCCTAGCCATGCGCCCACGCCATCGATTGCCTTTTTCCACGCCTGCGCCACCCTCTAGGGGACTAAATCATGCGCATGGGGAAGGACGTCAGGTAGCTCAATGAGAAGCAGTAGAGCCAGCGAAGCAGCATTCACCAGCCCAGCCACCCAGAGCGCTTTCACCCCCAATCTCCTCCTCGGCGTGACTCTTCGTTCGGTGCCACAGGGCACACGCACCCCTTCGACTGTGTGCATGTATGCCTCACGACCCCTTCAGTACAGGCGACGGTCTTCGGTCCACTGGCCTCTCCTCGACTGTCTGCATTGCTTTTCCCGAGCGCCTTTCTCACTGAATCAGTTGCACGCGTGCGCAACGATAGTTGCTCGATCGAGACAAAAGAGATTGCCCACACCGATGCTGGCCTCCGAAGACGAAGCTGCGTCGTCCGAGGTTTCTTTTCACAGCTCCTCCTCGGGCTTTAGTGCCGCGTCTTTCGCCGAGGATGACGACATCAAAGATGAGCTGACGCGTACAGCAGCCCTCGAAGGTCTGCCTGATGGGCACACTGCCGATGCGGTTGAGGTCACCAAGCTGAGGATGCAGCGAGAGCAGCGACTGCGGCGAATACTGTCGCTGCGCCACCTTGGTCAGCCCGAGTCCGTTTCGAATAGCGCTTTCTTTTGCACTCGAGCCGCGCTATCAGAGGAGGACACCGTGTGGCTGTACACACTCGCCAACAGTGCGTGCTTTGAGCGGCTGATGCGTGGCGTGCAATCTGCCGCGACGTCGTCCCTGGCAGGTCACCTGGACACGGTCCTCTCGCGGGCTAACCCACTCTTCTACTTCAGCTACCGTATGCCCCTGAAAGCGATCGGGGGTGCCGGCGATACTCACGACAATTTCCTGCAGGAGGCAGCAGCAATGCAGCGTTGGCGAGAAAATACACGGCCGGTGCTGCGCCAGCGACGAGCGCCAGCGTCGGAAGATGCCGCCGGATCGAAGCGCGGCGCTGATGGAGATCCGACCACGGATGCCCCACAGAGGCGTCGGAAGACGTCCGCCAGCATGCTCTCCGCGTCCTCCGGGCTCGTGGCACAGTCGATGAAGGCGTGGGAGACGCACTTGACAGCAGCGCTCACCGAGGAGGGTGAGACACTCGAGAACTTTCGACAAAGCCGCGCAAAGGAGAGCTACACGGACAAGAAGAGCTTTCAAGAGAAGGCGGCGTGGGAGGAGTACGTGCGCGAAGTACGCATGCAAGCTGAGCAACGCGAACGCGATGTCAAGCGACCGCTGCGCCGCGGCGAGGTAAAGGAGCCGTGATGCTGATGCGCGTATGCCTGCGTGTTCCAATCTCGTTCTATCGGCGCATTCAGCAGCGAGCATAACTCCATCGCTTCTCGTGCCTGTGTAGCAGAGGTGACTCCGAGTACTGCCTCCGTTGTGTTCAGCTGTTCGACTGCGAATGGCAGATGAGTCGGTGAGTCGTGTACTTCGGCGCGACGGAAGGGTACGTTTCCTTCACTCCCCATCAACCCCTGCCTTTCGCGCATGCCTATTCGTGTGCGTGACACATCATAGGATGGCTGAACCTGCGCGTTCGAACACTCTGTCGCCGTACAGTATTGAAGTTAGCCGCTTCGTGCATGGCCGACAGAGCCTCTGCTTAACGCTTCTCCTCTTCCCTTTTGCTATGTTCTTTGCAGCGTTGTTGACGGTGCACCCTTGTGCCCCCAGCGGAGGCACCATCGGCCCTCTCCCTCTCCCTCTTTCCTCCCTCCCCCCTCCGCACACACACACACACACACTCCACCGACAACTTCGATTTTGCTTCTCCTCTCTGCACCTTTCTGTCGTTTTCTTTTGGACCAACGGCGCAGCATCCGTCGATCTTCTCCCCCCACCCGCTCCAATCCATCAGTGTTACCCAGTCGGATAGCTCCGGATTTCAACCTCTGCCCGTGCTCCTCTTCTGTAGCTTCACGAACCGCCATGGGCCACTCTGCGAAGATCACACGAGGCGGCAACAAGAAGCGTGTCAATCAGGGCCGCCTCGAGGCGAAGCTTCGTGCACAGGGTGCCAAGTCACACACAACGAGTGTAAAAGAAGCGGTGGAGGCGAAGCGCCTCCTCAAGCAGAGAGCGCAGGCTATCGCTGGAGAGTTAAAGGCAAAAGCACAGGCGAACGGCAGCGCACCTATCCAGCTGCAGCAACCGAGCCCCGCGAGCACGGGCACACCGATTGTGCGCATGGCTCCGAAGCCCACAGCGAAGCCGAGGCCCTGTGCACAGTCCGAGAAGTAATAAGATGTACCGCTCCGGCAGGTGCGTTGACGGCGAGTGGCATCCCTCTGCGTGTCATGCGATTCATCAGGGGAGGACGAAAAAAAAAGACACGTGCCGAGCGTGACGCTCTCGTTGTATGTGCACGTGGGGGCTCGCCCTGATGCTTTCCGCTCCTTCGCGCGAAGCTGCCGACTTAGAAACTCAAAGCTCAGGTCCCCGCTCACCCTGAAAGAACTCCTCCGCTGTCGTCTTGCGTCTGGCGAGTGTGGGCCCACTCCTGTCTCAGACGAGTGGTCAACAAACTTTCTTCATCTTCTCGCTGCTTCTGCTGCACCTGCCGCGTGGCCTATTTCGTCCCACGGTTATTTTCTCTGTTGACTTCACCATCCTTCGCTTCTTCCATCCGCATTTCACTCAAACACGGAAGCACACACGCCTCCTCTCTCAGCATCTCTTCGTGCTCTCTCCTCACTCTTACAGTCGATCCTTGAAAAAAGATGATGCGCCGTGCCATTGCCCAGCCCATCGCCCGCCGCGCGGTGGCTGCCTCCAGCGCGCTCGTGGTCGCCCCTCGCAAGGCCTCCACCGTGGCGATCTCCGTCCAGGGCCTGCACTATGTCGGTACCGGTCTCGCCGCCATTGCCCTCGCTGGCGTTGGCTTGGGTATTGGGACCATCTTCGGCTGCCTGCTCATCTCCTGCGCACGCCAGCCTAACCTGACCAAGATGCTCTTCAACTACGCCATTCTCGGCTTCGCCCTGACGGAGGCCATCGGCCTGTTTGCGCTGATGCTCGCCTTCCTCATGCTCTTCTCGTAGAGTATTTGACGTCGCAATGGCAAGCGATCGGCATGCAGGATGAGGGCACGTACACGGAATGTTTTAGGGGCGGCTGTCGGCTGACAGCCCATGGAGCTGGCCGAGAGGCGAGTGATGCAGCACGCGGTGGGTTGCTGTGGCGTGTGTGTAAGTGAGAGAGTGAGAGAGAGGACGACTGTGAGGAGAAATCGACCATGTTGACTTCATTATGTCTTTCCGTCGTGTGTATGTGTGTGTGTGTTCCCCGAGTGCGTCGGCGGCTTCTCTCTCTTTCCGTCCCCCCTCTCCCTCGACTGTGGTTGCGTGGGCCACATCGAAGCCTCTCCGGTCTTTTCACCCACTCCTCCGCGCCCTCATGTGTTCCATTAGGGCAGTGCCTCCCCCCTTTCTCTTTCTCTAGGATGCCTTGTAGCGGAAGGGAGCCACTACTCCAGCGATGCTGTGCACGTGGATGTGTGGATCTCTGTAGCATGTCCGGTGGAGCGCTGTTGGACGCTCCGCTTCGACGTTGCTATTCTTTGGCTGTTTTTGTATTAGTCGCGGTTGTATTCGCTTTCAGCCGTTTGTTTAAGTTAGCGGATTTCCTTTTCACCGAAAAGCGGTGATTCGGGGAGGAGCGAGCCAGCAAGCCAGAGGGAGAGAGGGAGCAAATGAGCCGGGCGCGAGCTGGCAGTGCGTGTGCATAGGTGTATGTATGCGTGTGTGTGTGTGAAGCCGCCGCTGCCGGCTTGGTACTTCGCATCTACCTTCCTCCCACCTTTCTATCTTGCGCTCCCTTATTGTTTCGCCCTCTCTGACTTTGTGCGTGCGGGTTCGCTCTCAGCGGCCTTACACACACACACACAGACACCATCGCGTAGGTCGAAAAGGTAAACGAAAAAAAGGGCATATATACTCAGCCACACCCACACCAAATGCCCTCCGATAAGGAGAGCAACGGAGGATGGACCTGTGGCTCGCAAGCAGAGTGGCGGAAGAGGAGAATTGCAGCAGCTGTGGAAGAGGCCTGAGAACAACGGTGCAGTGCTCAAGTGGAATTCCGTCCCCTTCCTGCCACACCTACTCGTGCTGGTCGGACAGTACCCTGCGCTCCTTTCGCTCCAGGATAGCGGCTGGTGGGGGGTCACCACGGCAGAAGCTCACGTGCAGCCACGCCCTGTCTCATTTACGCTCCACATCGAGGGCTCAACGTACGCACCGCTTTTCTTCAAGGCGATGACGGATTTGGAAAAGACGCGGTTCGGCGTAACTCTCTCTTTCTCTGTCTCTCTGTCTCTCTCTACGACCCCCACCGGACGTTCTCATGTCGACTTGGCTTCCACAAAACACATTCTTTGGGGCCTCCCGACGACGACGCTCCCTTTCTTATCGTTTCTGCGTTCCCTGCACTAACGCTGCCTCAGATTCATGCTTGGCTCCATACCTGCAAAGAGTCGCTTGGGGTATGTCACTCAAGCAAGTAGCGGCCTTCGGCGCGGTCGGCGCCGTTTCTGTGATCGGCGTCGTCGGAGGGACGCGATGGCGCCGCGTCGAGCTTCGCCGTGCCGAGTTGAATGAGGAGTACACGAGGCTCATGAATGAAATGCGTACCTTCAACGAGGAGCGCCTTACGCGTCGCCAGCGCCTGGCAGCTAAGGAAGCGGAAGCCAAGGCGACAGCAGAGACGGTCGACATACTGTGGAGCGATCGGTTGGAACGATATGCGCAGGTAAACAAGGACCTGCACGCCTACCTGAGCGCTTTGCCTGAGGCGATTGGGGCACTGAAGGGTCTGTCCAACCACTACCGCCACATGTCAGAGGAGATGCCAAAGTTTATGGGGTTCGACATTGCCTGCTCGAAGATGCACAACCTGGCACTGATGCTGGAGCACGCCAAGGCTGTGGGCATCGAGCGAGTGGCGGCGACGGTGCGTGAAATGTTTCCTGCGGAGCCCCTTGTGGACGCAGTGTGCACCAGCATCATAGAGGCCCCGGCGCCGCCACACCCCACTTCCATCGCTGCTGCCAGCGAAACCTTCACGTTCTGCATGGAAGAGCTAGATCAAGCGGTAGGGGCGGTCGCTATGCGTTACGGGGCCGCACTGGAAGAGCCCTCGACTGCCACTTCCGGCATCTTGTCGGACAGCGTGCGGAAGCTTGTAGGTTTGACACGAGCCGACACACTAACCAGAGGGCAACGCCAGCTTGCGGAGCGCCGGAAGGACTTGGAGCGAATGCTTCGGCGCGCGCAGCGCCAGCTGCATACCGAAGAGGATATTCGGGCCGCGCTGGACTACACAAGGGAGCTGAATCACCATCTCGTAGCCGTTGCACCAAGCAGAACGGGTGTGCTGCTCCCTTCACTTTCCAAAAAGAATGATTTCCTCGCCGCTGTGCGGTCGGACGAGGAGGTGAAGAAGGCTGCGCAGCAGTTGGATCTGTGGCGCGACTCCGCAACAACGTTTCTGGTGCACCGCCAGGCCCAGGACGCGCTGGAAAGCTACTACCTCCTCCTCGCAGAGACACTAACAGCTGTGAATGAGCTGAAGTAGTACACGAACGAGTACAAGGGCGACAAACATAAGCAAGATGGTACACCCGACACACGAGGGAGGATGGCACGCTGGATGAGCGATGTAGCAGCTCACGCCTGTAGAGAAGCACAGGAGGGCAGACAACAGTGACTGGCCATAGTGTGACAGTGAAGCTTGCGTGCTCCTGTGGGCGATGTCTGAGATGGACTCAGTGATGGTGACAGCGAAAGGGAGTTGTGGCTAGCGGTGGTAAAGGGGCGCCACGTAGGCAAGGAGGGGAGAAGGCTGCTTAGGGAGGGGGCTCTCGCTAAGTACACTTGTGTGCTAATGTCGCATGCTGCGTGACTCTTTCGCTCACGGACCTGCGACCGCTGCCATCCGGGATCTCGCCTTCTTCCTACTCTCTACTGACCACTTAAGCCGCTGCACTCTACCCTGCTGCTCCTCTGTGTGATGCCTGCCCATGCGGAGCCGCCGCCGGTGGTGGGAGCGTCGGGCAGCTGGGATGCCGCCAGGTCAGCGACCTTTCGCTGCTGAGCGCGGCGGCGTGGCCCTGGGCGGTGCTGCGCGGGAGCGATCTACGACGGTGAAGACGTGTGTGCCACCGACATGATGGGTGGGGGTGCCAGCGTTGCTCGAGCGCACCTCGCGCTGCTCTCGCCTCTCCCCTCCTCCCTTGCGGCGACCTGCGAAGGGTGGTGTAGGCTGGGTAGGAGGCCGAGGGCGTGCTCCGGTAACGGAGTCGGCGGCGCTGCGGCAACACGTGTGTACCGCTGCCTCGCCGCGCCGCGCCGACATGGGCGGGTGACATGCCGGGGGGGGGGAGGGCTCCGTTCTGACTCCTGCGCGCGCGGTATTGCAGCACCGCAGGACGCGGCGACTGCGCCCCACTGTCGATGGACGTCGGCACTTCAGTGCACACTAGCGGCCGGTGAGGGAACACGACAAAATTCTGCGCTACTGCGGTTGCTGAATAGCGCGTGGAGACGGACGTCCTCTCGGCGTCATGAAGGGAGATGGAAGTGGGTACACTGGGCATTGGAAATTTGACGCTTGATAGAGTGGCGGGCTCGCACACACCAGTGCAGTATGCCGCTTTCATCTTCATCTTCTCAGCCGTGTGTGAATGCCGAAGAGGTAGGAGGAACGGATATGCAACGCCCTCTGCTGTCCATCCCCTCGTGGCCCACAGAAGCGGCCAACATCCATCGTGAACACTTCGAGCTCCGTTTGATTGTCTTCTCGCTTGTTCATGGGTGGTGTGTTATCCCGTCGACTCATGTGCCTCTGTCATTTCCTCATCTATTCCTTCTCCCCCCTTTACACACACACGCACACGCACACACGGTGCTGGCCGCTGCCTCTCATCTTGCCCGCTACGGTGACCGGCGCGCCGCTCACGCTTTTTCGTGTACCTGCACGTCGGCACGCTTACACGAGCAGAAACGGAACGCCCTCCCCCACGCCCCTCGCTGTCTTTCCTCTCTATTTCGAGCTTCCACACGGACAAGCGTGCGCCCTTTTTGTGTGCTCTCCTCACCACCGTGCATTTTCCAGGCACAAGCGCATACCTGCATTGAACTAAACGAGTCCACCCCATACACTGCACACGGGTACCCCAGCCGAAAGCAAAACGTGCGCGCAGACCACCTCTCGCACTCGACTGCATCCATCGACGGGAGCACTAGTAAACAGCTGCAAAAATGGTCGAGGCGTGCTTCCTTTGCCTGGACTCCACGGAATACATGCGCAATGGGGATCAGTACCCCACCCGCATGATGGCGGAACAGGACGCAGCCTGCCTACTGGCGAATGCGAAGCTGCAAGCTAATGCTGAAAACACCCTTGGGTTCCTCACCACCGGCGGAAATGCCTGTACGGTGTACGAAACTCTGACTAACAATGTGGACGCCATCATGACATCGATCGGCAGCATCCCCATCAACGGCAAGCGGTGTAACTTCAGCTCCGGTCTGCAGATCGCGTCTTTGGCTCTGAGCCACCGAACCAACTCCCGCGCTGAGAAGCGCATTGTCGCCTTCGTTGGCAGTCCGGTGAGGGAAACAGAGGCGGAGCTGGAGGTGCTGGCCAAAAAGCTGCGCAAGGATGACGTCGCCGTCGACGTGGTGGCCTTCGGCGTGGAGGAAAACGTGGAGCTGCTGCAGGCCTTCGTCAAGAAGGTATGCAGGAAGGAGAACTCACGGTTCCTAGCGGTGGCCGCGCGCGAGAACCTGACAGACAAGCTCATGAGTAACGCCATCCTCCTCGGGGAGGACCTTCCCGAAGGTGCCGAAGGTGGTGGCGCCGGCATGAGCGGCTTTGGTGTGGACCCCAACATGGATCCCGAGTTAGCTATGGCTCTCCGCCTCTCCATGGAGGACGAGATGCAGCGCCAGGCTGCTGCTGCCGCCGCTGAGGCCTCCTCTGCAGGCCCTGAGAGCGCACCAGCCTCCGGCAACACTCCCACCCCCCCTGCCTCAGCAACACTAGCGGCTGCACCCTTGGCGGACGAGGATGAGCTGAACTACGAGAATATGTCGGAGGAGGAGATGATGCGGCGCGCCATTGCGCTGTCCTTGCAGGAAACCACGCATGGCTCTTCGGACACCGCATCGCCGCCATCGGCGCCGCAGCCGCCGACAACCTCCACATCGCGCGAGAATGAGGAGGGCAATCTGGACGACTTTTCGAAATGTGTTGAAGACGCCTTGGATAAGGAGGACGAAGAGAAGAACTCTTGACGTGGGCTCCATGGCGTCCTGTCCCGCCACACGCCCCCCTCTCGCTTCCTCTCTCTCTCTCCCGCACGTGCCGTATTTATGACGCGGATGTGTGGGCGAGAGAGTTTTTTTCCCTTTCGTTGCTTTGTGCGCGCCTTTGTGGTGCTCGACGATGTTGCCTATGGACGCGAAGCATAGAGGAAAGCCCCCCGGAGGGATGATGTAGGGGTGTCTTGTTGACGTTTCCCAGAGTAAAAGGGTGCCGCATAGGTGCCCTCACCTTCCTCCGAGTAGGAGTGCGTGTTTCTTGGTACCACCGCTGCAGTGATGAGTGGGTGTGAATGCGAAGGGCAACACACCCAACCATTGGACGCGCCGCAGCGGCAGCGTGAAAACACATGATAGTGGTGCGGGCAGCGAACGCTGACGGTCAGGCATCTTCCTCCGTCTGATGGCACTACACGCAGACACACGGGTGCCAGGTCCGACAGCACGGGGAGAGAAAGGATGGCGAGAGACGCACGAACCCTCCGGGATTGCTGTGGTGCTTTAGACCTTGACGGAGAGCATCATGCCGCTAAGATGACCATTTCTTCCATATGCACATCGTTTTTAACCCCCCTTTCTCCCTCTTCACTGCAACTCCACACGTCCATCTTTCTGTATGCACTTACCCCTCTCGTCGCTTGTGAAAAAAGCCAGTGAGCATGAGCTGCGTGCATGTGCACCACACATCACATGACATTTCTATGTGATCACCCGTCCCCATCGCCACGTGTCGCGGCACGAACAACAAATTCCCCATGGCTCACAAAGTTTCGACTAGAAACGATCTGAAAAGAAACGTCTGTGGAAGTGGCTGTGGGCTATGACCACAACCCACGAGGGCGCCGAGCGCAGACGAAAGATTTCAAGAGAGGGATGCCGAGCCCCTCCCTCCGATCGACACGTGGCCTCACGGAACGGCGAATGGGAACACGTGACGCTCTTCTTTCCTTCCCTCTTCTTCTGCAAAGCTGATGAGTGAGATCCGCTCCGACTGTGTAATGTGCCCCCCCCTCTCTCCCACTCCCCCCACACGCAAACGCACAAGGCGTCGGTTTTCTCGCGGCCCTGCCCAGAAGGGGTGGGGTGGGGCGGCTCTACTTGGTGTTTCCCACATGTGAGGTGAGTCACCCACACACTCTTCCTCCCTCTGGGGGATTATTCCGCAAACTCGGCGCTTGTCTCCTTCAACCACATCGCGGCCGTCGTTTCGCTCTCTCGCAGTGATTCTCTGCTACGCATTTCAGGAGACTTACGGCCGCGACGTATGGACAGGCGCGTGCGTGTGCCTCTGTGCCTGTGTGGGTGGGAAGGGAGAGGGGAGGGGAGAGGCTCTTCGAACCCCTCTTCTGCTGGGTATGATGGCCTATCCGCTGTAGCAGCATATCTCTGTGTTCCGTGCTGCACTACGCCTCCTCCCCTCGTCCAGTCGTCATCATGTCAGCTTTCGAGTGCCATGTAACGGAGAATAAAGGGCGGACCCGTCATTTCGGTAGAACTCGAAAGGATGAAGAGAGAGCTCGTGCGAGCACCGTGCCCACGTCCCTGCTCTCCATGCGCGGTAACGTTCAACAAGTATGCGACGTCGCCCTTAACGCCTTTCTGGAGAGGATGGCCCACTCTCCTCTGCCCCTCAACTGCCGGTTTCGCCTTCTTCTCTTTCTCCCGTTTCTCCATCCCCCACAAGCGGCGGTAGGAACCCCCACCACCACCAAGACGTGGCCCGTTCTCTGACACGCGACCGAATTCATGAGCTCCTCTATGCACGTTATCTTAATCGGTACAGACGCCTTTCAGGTTGAGGGCGCGCTGCAGGGCGCGGCGGTGCATACACACCGCGCCTGGAACACGTCCTACCAGTTCTCCTGCACTTCAGCGCTCAGCATAGACAAAGCGGACAGACGGCTTCTGCAGGTTTGCCACGTAATTGTCCTGTGCAAAGGATGCCGAGCTCCGGCGAACAAGTCGAGCTACAGTAATCGTCCGGTTCTGGCCCTGCCAGACGCGACGGCCGAATGTGTCGAGGAGTTGCGAGAGAGCGCCTTCTTCTATGGCTCCTGCGCCCTGGAGCAGCTGAAGGGGAAGCTACTGACCATCGGTCTCGCCCCGCCGCATGTTGTCTACGATGCCGTGCTTGGTCGCTACACACCAGTTGGCAGGATCGCATTCGAGCGCGCTTTCTGGCTTTTCGACCGCGACGCGGATGGGCTGCTTCGGCTGCCGGAGCTGGTGGGATGGCGCAAGCAGGTGGAGTCAGTCACCTACAACGCTGAGGAGGACATGGGCCCCTTCTTGTCCGAGTGGGGAGGCACTGTCGCGGTGGAGAAGATGGCGAACCAGGCTCAGTTTCTGGAACGCCACGCCAGGTGGCTGCAGGAGGGCCGCGCGCTCGAGGCGTGGGCGACGCTTCACGCTACCGGCATCCACCCCGACGGGCTGCCTTACTCGTGGTATGACCTGCATTCTATCCGCGCAGATCGTGAGACGAACACTTACCTCTCGTCCCACGCGATTCAGTTCTTCACCAACGTTTACAAGCTGAAGCGATTTGCTGAAATGACCAATATGTGGAGCGTTACGCCCGGGTGTCCGTGGGACTCGGTCGACGGGTTCCTCAAAGAGCACATCCCGATGGTTAGGTTTGTGGAGTACTGGAAGTACATGGCACTGCTGCGGCGGGACGAGGTCGTTCGCTACGCACGTTACTGGGGCTACAAAGGTGAGATAAGCTACCTCTTCACACGCCGCACCGCCCGTGCGTACCGGCCCCCTGGGGAAGCCGTCCCCAACACCATTCACGTGCTCGTGGCGGGGTCAGCCAACTGTGGTCGGCGCAGCCTCATGCATGCCTTGACTACCAATGGTCCAGACGGCTTTCAGAAGCCGGACCATACAACGGCAACGTACGTACGCACCACTACCTTTTTTGCCGCCAAAGGTCGCGAGCAGGTGGAGGAGCCGCAGACGCTGGTGTATTCGACGGCGTCGGCCGACGCGTGCAGGCAGGTTCTGTCTGACCCGGAGCTGTCCAAGACGATCGACGTCGTCTTACTCTGCTACGACGGCACCGATATCGCTGGCAGCGGGGCCTACGCGGTTTCACTCTTCGAGGAAGTCAGCGCGACGGCCGCATGCGAGCGGCTCCCGTTCATCGTCGCCATGACAAAGGCAGATGCGGCGCAGCTGGTCGCGGACGGCAAGGAGGCCAAGGCAGCGCGGCGTCTACAGGATTTCTGCCTTGCCCATCAGCTCCTGTGGCCCCCGGTCATCACCAGCAGCGAGCAGCCGGACCAGAGCGAGGCCGCGTCACTGAACGAGTACATGTACGCTGTGGCCTCGGACCCGACGCTGGCGGTTGGCCAGCCTCCCCTCACGTTTGTGCGCATTCTTCGCCGCGCAACCTTTCTCGCCATTGTAGCTGTCACTGCAGCGGGGATCGGACAGACCCTCGTCAATGTTATGCGGCGGCGAAAACGTTAGCTCTTGCTGGGGGGTGGGCGCGGAGGCAAACACAGATGCCCGATCCTACGGCGTACAACGGCGAGAAGGTGTGTCTCTCAAAGCTGCTTGGTGGCAGTGCATGCTCAACCAAAAAAGTATATATCATCGTGCTGTATGACTGTACAATGTTGTACCTGGAAGCGGGCTTTGTGGGATGCGTCTAGGCTTCTCGAATGGGTTTTTCTCTTCTTCTTTGCACGTCTTATCCAGAGGCGTCGCTTCCCTCGGGAGCGGGAAGGCACGTCATGCTCCCACCGACGAGGGCGGCGTGACATTAATCTATTCCCATCGCGGTTCCTCTATCGGGCCGCTGGGCTGGGGTGGATTAACGGACGGGCCTCGCAAAGCTTTAACGCTAGGCGTTAGCTGGAGTAGCTCCCCTTCGGCTCTCTTTTCTACGCCAGAGGAAGGGTTGCTGCTACTACGCCTGTGCTCTCGTCTCTCTGTGCGCGCATCTCTGCTGCCTGCTTGCTCTGCTGGCACCCACCTCCGCCCATTATGTGCGTCCTGCCTCCTTACTTTCTCTTGACTTTTTTTATTTTCGCCACCCGCCCGAGTCCGCGCCAGAATCAACACGCACTTCCTCCCCTTTCCCCCACACAGTGCACAAAGAGAAGACCGCCGACACGCACTTCCCTAAGCATAGCCGCTCCTTCTCTCTCCATCGCTCTGCCCACCTTCGTTTTTCCGGCCCCGTTTGCCCGCTGCATTCCCCTGCCATCTGGGGCGATCTCACACAACGCATCCCTCAGGCACAACTGCTAAACGGCACAAACACCACGCCGTCGCGATGGCCGCACCTACCCGAGCCACCTTCGCTGCCGGCTGCTACTGGGGCACGGAGCACTACTTTACACGGAAGTTCAAGGATGCCCTCCTCTCGCATCAGGTCGGCTTTATGGGCGGCGCTGAGGGAAAGGCGGTGACGTACTCGGACGTCTCGAAGGGCAACACGGGCCACGCTGAGGTGCTTGACATAACGTTCGACCCCAACAAGGTGTCATACGAAGAGTTGCTCTCCTTCTTCTTCCGCATGCACAATTCCACAACGCTGAACCGGCAGGCGGGTGATGTTGGCACCAACTACCGCAGCGCCATCTTTTACCACAGCGAAGATCAAAAACAGCAGGCGGAGGAGTTCATCGCCAAGTTGAACGGAGCAGACGAGAAGCTTCACTCCACCTTCGTGAAGGCCTTTGGCGGGGCTCCCTGCGTCACCACAGTGGAGAAAGCTGGTTCATTCTACGCGGCGCACGCAGCACACCAGGACTACCTGAAGAAGAACCCGCACGGCTACTGCGCGCACCGCCTCTACTACTGAGGCTCACTTGGACGAGCGCACACACATCCACGCGAACCTTTGAAGAGGTTGCCGCTCAACGCTTCACTCCCTCATCGGAAAGGCTGGCAGCGAGGCACCGTTCACCCGGCAACGAAGTGCACTGCAGGCGCAATGGACATGCGTGGGTTTTCTTGTGGCGGCCTCTACTGCCTATCACTGCCATCATCGCTATTTTGCTTTGCTGCTTAGTCGCCATCTTTCCTTTCTGTTTGCTCGGTTCGTTGCGCCCTCCTTCTTCACTCAGCACGCGCACCGTAGTAAACGCGTACGACTCTTCCCGCTCTTGCAGCGATACGCCTGCGGGTGCTCGTGCAAATGACTTTTCGCACTTCTCTGCGTCTCACCCTCGGCTCTGCGGCATCCCTCTCCCTTCTGCTTCCCTCCCAGCGCTCATTTCCTTCCGCTTTTCTCCTTCCCTTCTCCCCGCAGGACGGCGGATGGCGAGAGGGGAGGGGAGACCATCTCTCCGCGCGCAGTGCCTCCGAGATCCGGTACCCACGCTCGCCGTGGGGAGGCCGAGGCGGCCTCTCTGTGCCTGCCCATGCGGAGCCGCCGCCGGTGGTGGGAGCGTCGGGCAGCTGGGATGCCGCCAGGTCAGCGACCTTTCGCTGCTGAGCGCGGCGGCGTGGCCCTGGGCGGTGCTGCGCGGGAGCGATCTACGACGGTGAAGACGTGTGTGCCACCGACATGATGGGTGGGGGTGCCAGCGTTGCTCGAGCGCACCTCGCGCTGCTCTCGCCTCTCCCCTCCTCCCTTGCGGCGACCTGCGAAGGGTGGTGTAGGCTGGGTAGGAGGCCGAGGGCGTGCTCCGGTAACGGAGTCGGCGGCGCTGCGGCAACACGTGTGTACCGCTGCCTCGCCGCGCCGCGCCGACATGGGCGGGTGACATGCCGGGGGGGGAGGGCTCCGTTCTGACTCCTGCGCGCGCGGTATTGCAGCACCGCAGGACACGACAGGCTGCAGTACAGGAAAAAGAATCATTTGGCTTTGTTTGAGCGTCATGTGCGCACAGCATGGGTCCATCTGCCGTTCTCCACGTAGCTGCTTCCCGTCTCTGCGTGGGCTGAAGACAGGGAAGGAGGAGGGCGGATGGGCAGGGAGCGCTGCGGAACGAGGGCACACGGGCGTCGTGGCAGCGGGCGACCGTTTTCCGTTTCCGTTTCTCGTCCGTTTTCCCTCTACCTTCCTTCCTCTCTCGAAGATGCCCTGCTTGGAGAGGAGGTCTGTGTGTGCGCGAAGTTCACGGCTCTCTTTGTTTCTTCGTTTGCTGTTCTTTTTTTCTTGCGGTACGAGAGTTTCCTCTGCGGCGCACTCGTAGGCATCTCTTGTTTCTGTTTTCTCTCGTACTGTTGGACTCTTCTGACCAACTGCGCGTGGCCGCCACTTGTGCCTGCGTGCGAACACGTTGCTGTTGCAGTGCCATGCAAAGTGTACGAAGCGGGGGACGGGTTGACGTTTCCACGTCGCGTACGTTTCCTCTGAAGTTTGGTGGACCAATCCTGCTGCGAGAGACAATCTCATATTTGGAGGGCAGCAGATCCCGGCTGAATGGGACACCGAAGACCCGCTACCTTAGCCTCGATATTGGAGAGCGCAGATGCTATCACTTACGCGCATTGGCCATGTGGCCGCCGGGTTCCAGTCAGACGCACACGCACGTGGGCCGAGGAAGGATCTCAGAATACTGCGAAAGGCGCTGCCCTCAGGACACCGTGCATCAGCCGGAGTGCATGAGGGTTGGGTGAGTACGTGCACCTCGCCCTCACAGTTTCCGTGATGTTCCCACTTGTTGCAGGCTCTAGGGGCTTACTTGCTCGCTGCCTCTTGCGCCATGCTGGTCGCCCTACTGTCCTCTACTTTTTCCGCTGTTGGTCTGTACTCTGTGCGCACTCTTCTTCCCACCTGCACGATGTGCACATACGCCCAAATCCATGTGCCTGGGCACTCCACCATATTCGGTACCGTTTCTACCGTCTCTTTTGTAACTTCTTTTGACGCCTCCACCGGCGTGGAAGGCGCGCAAACCTCTTGCTGAACTTTCTCCTGTCACCGCACCATTCAGCGTGCTTGCGCAAACTACCGTCGAGGCGATGCTGCGTAGGGTGAAGCTCTCAGAGGGAAGGTTGAAGCGACCGCCTTCATACACACACAAAATCACCTACGAATAGCGACGGGGGGCAAGAGCGAACACGGCACGCTTGTTCAAGACCTCTCCTCTTTGCCCATACATGCGTCCCAACCATTCGCACGTATTTTGTGCCCCGTTGCCCTGCTCGACTGTGGAGTGCTGCTGGCCTTTTCTGCGATCGAGCGGGTCTCCTCTCCCTTGTCAGAGATGAACGAGCAGGCTTTGTGCCTCGTTGTAGACAACGCCTTTGAAGGTGTTTCCTCGCTCACTTGTGTAGACGAACCGACGCGTGCCCAAAAAACAAACAGAGAGAATCAGTTGCCAACTCTGCAGCGCACGAAAGCGCTCATACGCAACGGGATCCGACGACGTGAACAAGTTGGACATCGGCTGCCTTCTTCTCGGCGCCAAGGTGTGTGTGTGTGTGCGTGCGGGGCGGGGGGCGGCGGGCTGCAGCTACTGGGACCTAAACGGAATCGTTGAAAGCTGCCAAAAAAAATAACTCCAAGAGTGCAGCGAAAAGAGTCCTAGAGGCGTGCCGACCGTTTTCGTCTTTGTTGCCTCTTGCTCCTCCCACTGCTTTCGTGTGGAGGTGTCCACGCGTGTCGAGAAGGTCGGCGATTTTTCCGTCCTACACGTTGCCTCAAGCCCGGTACGATAACCCCGTTCCCCGGCCGCTACCTGCAGATGCGCATATAAGTTGGAGACATCTTTATCGCCTCTCAGCCTCATCTATATCTGCACTGCCTCTTTACTCAACTTTATCAACGCCGAGCACGCGGACTTGTACCTTTTCCTTGGGTAAATGAAAAGTAGTGGCTGCCGTGCACGTGCCTTGTTCACCTGTTTCCGCTTCATTGGCCGCCTTGCTGCTGTGGCCTTTCTCTCTCCCTCTATATGCGCTCTGAGTGTGCCTTTTGTGAATTTGCTCTGCGCCTCCGTCCCTTTTGGTAGAACAAAAAGGTATTGCGCCGATGGGGCAACGCGTTTCAATCGACATTCTCTAAAGAGCTTCTTCGGCGGGGGTTTCTCTCTGTGTTGGTGCAGCGGACCACCTTCACCGATTCGTTAATCGCCGCCCCCTTTTCTTGCTTCTCCTCAACGCCATACCACAGAGGGTGACACGCGATACGGCCAGATACCTACACACACACACACCCACGCCCTCGCATGCAGGCGAAAAAGGGCTTTGTCTTTCCTCTTCCGACGTCCCCGTAGAGCGCACAGGCATGATGCAGCAGATGGTGGTCACCTACCTCCTCTCGGGACTGGCAAACATCGCCGATGTAAATCCGAGAGACGTGCACACGTCCTTGTTCAACGGCCATGTGCGGGTCCACAACCTCTCCCTGCGCCCAGAGACGATGAACAAAATGTTGCCTCTACCGATCGAGGAGGGCACTGTACCCGAGATGGAGCTACAGATACCGAATCCCTCTACGGCGACGCCCATGGAGGTCAAGGTTCACCGTGGTCGGTTGCTCCTGCAGTTCAATCTCTCCTCACCGCCTCCGGTGCGTACGCCAGAGCAGATACTGCATGGCATCACCGAGTACTCCATCCTTGGCGCCGCCGCCGCCGCGGAGTCAGCAGATGCGTCCTCGGAGCCGTTGTCCCCGGTGAGCCAGCCAGAGTCCGAAGCGTATGAACACTCGTGTGCCAACTCCGATTTGGATGAGGAGGACTTTGCGTCGTGTGCCAGCGATGGCGACCTTTCAGATAGCGATTCGACATGCGACGGCAGTAGTTTTGGCTCTCCGGCGTCTAGTGAGGAGACTCTGGCCAGCGATATGAAGAAGCAGGACGCTGGCTGGTTCGGCTACTTGCGATCGCGCGCGGCGCAGTCGGTGGAGTGGATTTGGCGCCGGCAGCTGCGCATCATCTTCACCGACCTCACCCTCGTGCTCCCGTGCGACACGCGCAAGAATATCTACTTTGAAATCAGCGTTGAGTCGTTTGTCGTTACTGTCGAGCCGGCACAGAACCATGGGCCGGAGCAGATAAAGATTGTAAGTATGGAGCTCAGAGGCACCAGCGTCTTTGCCAACGCCGGCGATGCCCGCTCCCGCATTATCGTGGTAGAAGCCCTCTCTGTGAGAACAACGACCGTGCACGAGGCAAAGACGGAGCATGTGCTGCGAAAGAATATGACACTTTCCTTCAACGGCACCAACACCCTCACGGCTGACGAGGCTACCCTCCTAACGCTGCTCAAGTGCCATCTGTCGCGGCAAATGCGCCTCAGGGTGCCGGCATACTGTCTGCCATTTTCTAGTCTTCGCGCGCGTGGGTCGTTGTGGCCCTATGCAAAGTGCTGCGTCATGCAGGGACTGCGGGATTACAAGCATCGCTACAACTTCAACGCATCGCACCTCCGCTTCTATGCTCACGCCAGGGAGCGCTATGTGCAGCTATTGAACGAGTGCCATCGATGCCAGGACATCGAAGAACGGCGGCAAGAGCTGGCGGACGCTGAGCAGGACCTCCGATATGAGGACGTTATCAGGTACTTTCGACGGCTTGTACAGGCCAAGTACGCCGCGAACGTTGCCGACCAGTTCGCAAAGGAGGAGGCGGAGCTGAGGCCTCCCGTTGTGTCCTCCACACACTATGAGTGGAAGCTTATTAAAATTGTCCTGCCGGCACGGAACACGGTATTCGCCCGCAACACGGCGCTCGTCTTCCGACATGGGGAGACGGTGTTCACGATTGCCTCCATCTCACTCGACACCGACGGTGCGGTGCAAACGATGTCCACCCCCGCCATGAGCGCGGCGGCGCCGTGGGGGCCGCTGAATACCTCTGGGAACAGCGAGGCCTCTCTCTTTTACCTGCACATGAAGGAGGACTGCGCCTCGAGCGAGACGAGGTTGCTCCTCCAAGAGGTCGAGCTGAAAGGGACCATGGAAGGCGCACTGCGCTGCCTGACGCCGATCGCCGAGGCGCTGCAACAAATCGGGGAGCAGGAGAAAAGCGGCGCCACCACTCACGTGGTGCAGCCGGCGCCCTCTACAGCCCCTTCTCCAGCAAGTGTGTTGAAGCCGTCGACGAGGAGTGTGGCCGTACACCGTGTAGCAGTGCAACTCGACGACTTTTCTTTTCTTCTTGACCGCCTCTCAGCCACAAGCGCAACGGCACCCGATCACCCTGACAGACTCGGCTGCACCATGCGACAGTGCTACCTGCGCCACAAGAGCACCTATGTGTTGGCACCACTCGAGGTCCACATGACGCCCCGTGGTGGCATCGTGATATCACGGGTGACGTTCGAGGTGCCGTGCGAGACATGGACGGTGTGGCGCAGAGACGCCGACAGCATCCGCCTCCTGTTCGAGAAGCTGCCGCGGCTCGCGAACGCTGGCGCTGCCCACGCACCTGCCTCTTCCACTGCCGTTAATGTGGATTCACTGAAATCCATGGCCAACTTCTTGCAGTGGTCCCCAGTCTCTAGTTGTCCGCCCTTTGAGGTGGAGGAGATGACGGTGAAGTTTTCTCCTCTCCATTGCACGATCGCGTTGCATCACCTTGCCACGCACCTCGTGGGGCCGTCTTCTCGTGGCCCGTACGGCATACACTTCACGCTTCAAAGCGCCTCCGTCGAGTGTCACTACACTGACCGAGTGAGCCCCATCGTGCAGCTGCAGCACGGCGTGCGCTTTGGTGTCGGTGCAGGGACTGCGGCTGCTCTTGCGGTCTCCATTCCTTCTCTCCACATCGCAGGGCGACGCGACAAGCCCGCGCCAGAGGTGCCCCTGCTCGACATTCGCGGCATTGATGCTGTGATGCACGACACGGTACAGTACGCGAACATGGCGGCCGTCTCGCTGGCTGGAAGCGTCCAACTCACGAATGTAGGCGTCATCTACAAGACTGATCCCAGTGTGGAACCGCTGACTGACCGACCGTGCCTCACGTCGTATATGCAGTTGGCTCTCCAAGTAGACGCCGTCGACGTGCCGCAGCTCGGGGCAGTGCCAATGCATTCCGTGGCCTTCGTCCTTGGCGAGATCTACCGCTTTGTGTGCGACGAAATAGTCTCGGAGGAGTACTACCGCATGTTTTTTAGCTGCTTCAGCGACTTGGCGGTACAGCTGGTGATGCGGGAGTGTGTGGTGCGTTGTGGCGCCGATGGGAAGGAGACTAGTCTTGGCGAGGAGGTGCTGCTCTCTTTGTCGAACACGGCCAGCGAAGAGCACATGGCGGCGCTGGATGTATTCCGACCACTTCTCCTCGCGGCGCCAGAGAACTTTCCAATCCTTATTCGGAACAATGTCAGGCGTCTTTCTGTGGACATTGACGTGCCGAACTTGTCGGTTCTGGTGTCCGCTCCTATTGTGACGTCCCCGTCGAACTTCGCGCTGACGGTAAGTGGGATGCACTACCGCATGCCGCTGGAAAAGATGCCATTCTGGTGTGCCGAGGCGCAGGAAATCCCTCTGGCCCCGCAGCAGCTCACTATAGAGGGAGTGCGGGTAGTGGCGCGTCTTGACCAAACGCGTCCTGCTCAGCAGCCGGCGCTAGAAGCGTCTGCGTGTGCAATTACGACGGAGACCGTCGTCGGTACTCTCACCTCTTCGGCAGGCACGCCTAGGCCCGCTCTCTCGAAGGATTTTCAGATAAGTTTGTCAGAGAGCGACCGTGGAAGCTGCGCTTCCTCCAACGAGGAGCCGTATGAGACGACGCAAGTATCGGTGCGGCGCTGGAGTGTGGGCGTGGACTTGTCCGCACCTGTCTTTGAGTTTGCGAAGCTACAACGCATGATTGGCATCCTTGCGTCCGGAGCCCGGTGCCTCACCCGCCGCGTCGTGCTCCGCGAAAGCGTGGTGGCGACCACGTTCGACATGGATGACTGTGGTGACATCTACCTCGAGGCTCCTACGCAGATTCTTCTGGTAGAGGACTGTGTGTTTCGCGCGCCGTCGCGCGAGCGCTACGTTGTCGTTTGCCCTGGCACTTCGGCGGTGTTTCGTCGCTGTGTCTTTGCTCACCCCGCCGGAGGTGACCTCATCCGCGCCTCTTGCCGATCCTCTCTCTTCGTTTGCGAGGACTGCCGCGTTCAAGGGGATGTGGCACCCGCGGCGGTCGTCTCCCCTCCGGCTGCTGCAGCGCCCACCGTGCCGTCACCGGGAAGCAGTACTGCCTGTACGGGAGCAAGGCTGAGGCGGCGCACGCAGGTGACGGTGGAGGAAGGCTACGCCACCATCGAGCTCGACGCTCGCTCACAGGTAATGCTGGCGCAGCGAGCACTTGCATTCACCTCGAAGCAGAAAACCCGGCGCTCTTTCATCAAGCTCCGCAACAGCGAGTTTCGGATCGAGTACGCGGATGCAGATGAGCGGGTGCTGGTGCTCACAAAAGCGTCCATGGAGGGGGAGTTGGCCCTGCATCGGCCGCACCGTTCATGCTCTGCGAGTTGCTCTGTCACGTGCGGTGAGGTGACCATTCCACTGGTTCTCTCACAGCTGCACGCTGCTCAGGAGCGTCTAGGCCTGCTGGCCCGCTCCACAGGTAAGGACGCTACGACGACGGCGGCTGGCGCAGGTGCGCTGACAAAGGCACCCGCAGAGGACCTCTCGGTGGCGACCTACGCTGTTCCGGCGGCGCCGGCGAGGTCACAGGAGGAGCAACAGCGCTTTCCCTATGACTCATGGAAGGTGCTGCTGTCTCTTTCCCTCATTCCCGTCACGGTGAGGCTTCCAGGTGGCATGACAGTGGCAAGAGTCACCTTCTCTAACGCCTTTGTGTGGTCTAAGCGGGAGCCTTTCGCCGATGGACAGCTGGAGGCCCGCATCGCTCTACACGACATAGCGCTTTGGGAGTGGAGCCGGCAATCTTTCCAGTCTGTTGTGAGTAGCCCTATCTTTGTCGGCGTGCAGGGCCGTATACCAACGTGTCTGAGCATGACTGTAACGGCGACCATCTCTCCCGTAGAGGCTGCTGCGTCGACAGATCAGCTGAGGCTCCTGCTTCACGCACTGTCGGGCACAACACCGACGACGCTGTCTACGCGTGACGCAACCAGCGTCACGCACCCAAGAGGCTGTTCACGCCCGTCGCTTCGCTGGTGTAACTACAGCGGGGTCTCCCTTCAGGCGCGCGGCAGCGACGGCGACATCGTCCGCATTCTGCCCGTCGCGCAACCATCAGAAAGCGCCTCTTCACGGGGTTCTGACGCAGTCAAAGCGGTGGTACCCGTTGTCGTCACGGAGATCGATGGGACAGCCGTCGATCACGTGGTGCCCGACGTGGATGAAACGGGGCTGAGTGGGACGGGCTCGCCGTCGGGGTACGCGGCACGACTCTTTGTGTGTTCCAGTACGGTGGTGTTGACAGACGATCGCCGCTTCCACGTGACAAACGCACTTGGGCGTGATTTGGTGCACGTCGTCTCCGTGCGCACGCTCGTGCAAATCGAAAACGAAACGCCGCTGCCTCTCTTGCTCACGGCTGGCGGAGAGCGAGAGCAGGTTGTGGAGCCGTTCGACCGCTCCTGTGTACCCGAGGCGATGCTGCACCGCACCGACCTGAGTGTTGCGGTAATGCTGTCTAGGACGGGTGCGGCGACGCTGCGTGAACCGTTGCTGCCTCGGTCGATGCCTGCCATCGAGTTCTATCAGCGCTATCGAAAGCAGGGCACCTCCTCAGAGGACATTGCGCGCGAGTTCGTCTCACAGCTAGACGGTTCTTCGACCTTCATGGTGACGGTGTTCGAGCTGCAGGGCACCGTGCTCTTGTTGCGTTTCCGTGCGGCGAGGCCGCACGTGGTGAACGACACTGTGTACCCCCTCCGTCTCACTGCCGTGAACACACGAGGCGAGATCCTCGCATGTGAGTCTGTTCCTGCGGGTGAGCGTGCATACTTCTTCAACATTCCGCCGGCAACCGCAGTGCGTGGCAACCTGCAGCTGTTTGTGAACGATGACGTCTACGAGGGGCACGTCGACGACGCCCTCTTCGACCGTGACGCGGCCCGCCGAAATAGTAGAGTGGCGATGGCTCATCAGACATACCCTCAACTTTACTTCTTCGATTTGAGTTTGTCTGTGGAAAGCGCCGGGCCGGCCGGCGACTTTGGCGTGGCGGTCACGGCTGGCGATCACTGCCTCGTGAAGAACTGCACCACGTTCGACCTTTTCTTCTCCACTGATGAGGGCAACGCTGTGGGGTCCATGGGCACTAGAGGACTGCCCGGCTCCACAGAAGGCGGCGCCGTCGCTTACGTGCCCTCCAGCGTCGTGCTGCGCATGAAGCCGAAAGGTACCGCCTTATCCGAGGCGTTTGAGGTGGACGGAGGCAGCGAGGGGTGCGTCATCCAGTGCGACCACGCCCCCGAGGCCAGCGACCTTTCCGCGGTGTACTTCCTTCTCCGCGCCGTGTCTGCCAGTCCGACCCGCCGCCTCATGGAGCTACTGCCCGCCGTCGTCTTTCGAAACCGTCACACCCGCCACACGATGATCGTGAAGCACGTCGTCCGCCCAGCCGGCGCGGCCAAGCCCCTCGAGGAGACTGTCTTCGAGGTGGCTCCGCAGAGCGACTATCCCTACAGCACCTTGTCCAAGTACGGCTATACGAACGATCTGCTCTTTGCTTGGCGTAGTGGCAGCGGCAGCGCAGCCGGCGGCGCGAGTACCTTTTCTACTGCTGTGGAGACAGACTTGGCTCCTGGCACGATGTGGAGCGGGTTCGTGTGCGTCGGCCCCACTCACCATCAGGTCGACATCACCAAGGAAAGGCTCTACGATACGGCGTGCGTGACCGTCGGCCCGCCTGTGCTGCCATGCGTGAAGCTGGTGAACCTTTCCAAGGTCGACTTCCGTGACGTGAGCCGCTACCAAGTCGCCTTCCCCCGCTCCTCCAGGAACAACAAGTACCTCCTCCTCACGAGCGCCGATGGTGCCGTGTACACGGTGGATCTCCTCCAAGAAGAGCCGCTGGAGCTCGAAGGGGGGGTATCGGTCCAAACGATCCGTGGGGAAGGTGACCGGTGCTCCGTGGTGCTCTCGGGCAGGCGGGCGTTTACGACAAAGGACCCGACATGGGCGGAGGAGGTGCAGATTTCGCTAAACGTGCAGACGACTGGCGTCTCGTTGCGACTGCGTGAAGCGAACAGCGTCCTGCTGCATGCTCACTGGCGCTCACTGGCGACA